>NW_026071277.1:0-2862 GCF_014885135.2 Alexandromys fortis
GCCTGGTCTACAGAGCTAGTTCCAGGACAGGCTCCAAAGCCACAGAGAAACCCTGTCTCGAAAACCAAAAAAAAAAAAAAAAACCCGACATGTACATACTGTGTATACTAAAGGCAATAGAAGCCTTCAGACTCCTCTGGTCTCTATTCACGCATACTTGTAGTATGATGGGCACATTTCAGAGCCCATCCTGGCCCTTCCCACCCCTTTCCACCAACTCCTATTGAAATCTTCCAGGCTGATTCAATACACAGACTTTCCTACCCCCAGCTACTCATCCTCCTTATAACCTGCATAATTTACACACACACACACACTCTCACACACACACACCACATAGATAGCCTTGGCAGTTTGGAATAAACGTCAACTTTTCAATCCATGAGCGGTCGTTTCATTGGTTTCTTTATTTGCCTACACTGACCTACCAAACTCCTCTGCCTTTCTGACCCTACCTTATTCCTTTCCTTTTGAGTTCTGAATTCTCCAGTCTTTCCAGAAACAAGTCTGACTGTGGAACAAAACAAAGAGATCACTTTCTAAGCAATAGAGACCTTCTTGGCACTTACGTAGCTCTACATTGTGGATCCTAAAACAATGGCCCAAGATAAGGATCAGCCAGCCCCCAGCCAGCCCCAGGAAACCTGGACTGTTCTGTGGAACCCCCACCTCTGGCCTCATTAGCCTCAAGGCACAGGGAATCTGCAGAAAAGGAGGCAGAAAGAGTATAAGAGCCAGAGGGGATATAGGAAGACAAAGAAACCAGGCCCTCTAAATCAACAAGAGCAGAGTTCACGTGAATTCAGAGACTGAGGCAGCAAGCAGAAAGGTCTGCTCAGACTTCACTGTGTCTTCTGCATGTATATTACAGCTTCTAGTGTAGCGTTTTTTATGAGATTTGTGAGTGTGAGAACAGTGATTTCTTGTGCCTTCTCTTGGGCTCTTCCCCTTCTGTTTGTTTGGTTTGTCTAAGTCTGATATGCTAGTTTTGTTTCATCTGATTATATTTTATTATTATCCCTTAGAAGCCTGTTTGTTTTCTAATGAGAGACAGAGACAGAGCGAATCCAGATGAGAGGGAAATGAGGAGGAACTGAAAAGAAGGGAGGGAGGGGAAACCTAAATCAGGATGTATTATGTGAGGGGGAAAATTTATTTTTAATGAAAGGGAAAGAGAGTGCTATCCCAGTGCTTGGGAGGCAGAGGCAGGAAAACAAGAGTTCAAATTCAGCCAGTTTAGGCCAGCCTAGGGTACATGAGACCATAGCAAAGACTAAAAAAGGTCAGTTAATTAAATAAAAAATCATATTTGACATTTCCTACAGAATACAAGTTGTTTCTTTTTTTTAAAGATTTATTTATTTATTAGATATACAACATTCCTTCCATGTACACCTGCACACCAGAAGGGGGCACCAGATCTCATTACAGATGGCTGTGAGCCACCACGTGGTTGCTGGGAATTGAACTCAGGATCTCTGGAAGAGCAGTCAGTGCTCTTAACCTCTGAGCCATCTCACCAGCCCTACAAGTTGTTTCTTATTTGTTTTTGTCTCATATGAGAATTAAGTAATAATATTTTAATTTAATAATAAACAATAACAGGTATGATATGGAACTTGTGTTTTGCTTTTTTGAGACAGGTTTTCTCTGTGTTTCCCTGACTGTCCTTGTTATTATTTATAAAGATATGGTGGGGGACTGGTCCCACGAGGGGCAGTGGTGGGTCACCCAAGGCTTCAAGGGATCCCTTTGGTGGGTAGGAAACCACAGTGGGGTGAGAGACAGACAGATATGCCATGTAGAGACAGAGAGTTTGGATATAGAGTTTATTTAGTGGGTTATGGAGGGAAAAAAGAAGGGAGAAGGGGGAAGAAGAGAGAGAGGTAGAGCAGGGAAAGGAAGGAGGCAGTAGTCACCTCTTCAGAAGAGGGATGGACAGAGAGGGAGGGGATGGAGAGAAGGCCTGTGTTCAACTTGCCTGGGTGTGTGTGTGTCGGGGGGCATGTCTCTTAAGTCTCTTAAAGGGAACAGTCCTGGAATTCTTACTGTAGACCAGGCTGGCCTTGAGCTCACAGGGATCCACCTGTCTCTGCTTTAGTGCTGGGATTAAAGTTGTGTGCCACCACTACCCAGCTTGGAACCATATATAGGAGTGTTTAGAGGAAAAGTCTGGAACTAGCAGTCCTAACTCTTGGGCCTGGCCAGCAGTTCCTACACCCCAGTGAGAGACGAATAACACTTAAGGACAGACTAAAGAGACTTCTTCACTGTGTCCTCAGTGGGGACGAAGAAAGTGGCCCAGTGATGGCCAAGTCCATCTGACATTCTGATGAGTGTAACAGAGTCTTAGCTTTGGTTTGCATTTCTCTGATGGCTAGGGATGTGGGACACTTCTTTAAGTGCTTCTCAGCCACTTGAGTCTCCTCTTTTCAGAATTTTCTGTTTAGATCTGTACCATGTTTTTTAGTTGGGTTATTTGTTTTCTCAATAACTAGTTTCTTAAGTTCTTTATATATTTTGGATATTAGTCCTCTATGGAATGTGAAGTTGGTAAAAATCTTTTCCCATTCTATAGGCTGCTGCTTTGTCCAAATGACAGTATCCTTTGCCTTACAGAAGCTTTTCAGTTTCACGAGGTCCCATGTATTAATTATTGATCTTAGTGCTTGTGCTATTGGTGTTCTGTTCAGAAAGTATTTTCCAGTGTTATGTTGAGGCCTTTGATCCATTTGGAGTTGAATTTTGTACAGGGTGATAAGTGTGGGTTCTTCTACATGCGGCCATCCAGTCTGACCAGCACCATTTGTTAGTGTCACGAGCTGGGGGGCTTCAGCTCCAGGTTTTTTTTTTTTTTTTTTT
>NW_026071278.1:0-2768 GCF_014885135.2 Alexandromys fortis
GGGAAGGGAAGGATGAAGGGTGGAAAGGAAGGAAGCAAGCAAGCATCATGGGAGTAATAGAGTGGTGGCCGGCTTACAGGTACTCAAAGGATCTATAGAGAAGTATTTGGAGTAAGTGAGCCATTCACCCTAGGACCCTAATGGCCAAGAATAGAGACAAGGGCACACAGAGCTGGTATAGAAGTATGTATACATATAATGTTGAACTCCCATTCCCTTTCCTATCCCAGCTCACTCTGAGAATAGATCTCATCTGATGCAGACCAGAGATTTAATCTGAGGGCATGTTGGAGCTTGGGCCTTAAAAACATCAGAGGTAAAACTCCACAGAGGAATTTGGCAGACAGTGATTCGGTATACTCTGGTTCTCAACCCCCATTCATGACTGGTAGAAAGGCTATCTGTTGGATGCTCTCCTTTCTACCTGATGACTGGGAATTAGCAATGTCTCTGTAGAAATATTGGCCCTGAGTGCTATCCATGACCAGACTCCCCATGTACTTGCTGTCTAGATACTGTGATTGAAGTCACTCATCAACCCTAAGCTTTGCAGCAGCAAGAAGGGCTTTACTTGTAAATATCAGCTGACTTATTTAAAAAGAAGTGTGTGTGTGTGTGTGTGTGTTTACCACATGTGCACAAGTGCCCACAGAGGCCAAAAGAGAATGAGAACATCAGATCCCCTGGGCCTGGACTTAGTAGCAGTTTTTACCTGCCTGGTATGAGCACTGAAAACTGAATTTGAATCCTCTAAAAGAGCAATATGTGTTCTTAACCACTGAGCTATTTCTCCAGCCCCCAAACTGACTTTAAAGATCACCAGAAGTAGCCAAGATGGTGGGACATGCCTTTAATCCCAGCTTTCAGGGGACAGAGGCAATCTGGTTTAAATAATGAGTTTTAGACCATCCAGGGTGACATAACGAGACCCTGTCTTTTAAAATAAATATATCAATCACCAGAAGACAAGCATGGTGGCACACACTTATAATCCCAGCACTCTTGAGACTGAGACAGGAGGATTGTGAGTTTGAAGCAGCCTGAGCTAGAGAGAGAATGAGAGACTGACCTTGTCTCAAACAAATAGAGGCTAGAAAAATGGTTTAGTAGTTAAGAGCATTGGCTGCTCTTCTAGAGGACTGGGGTTAGGTTCCCAGCACCCACATGGTAGCTCACAACCATTTGTATCTCAATTTCATGGTGTCCAACACTCACTCTTCTGATCTTTGTGGGCACCAGACACACATATGGTACAGAGACATACATTCACCAAAATACTCATGCACATAAAACAGTAAAATAGTTTTTTAAACTAAATAAACAAAAAAGTAACACCAGAAGTTGGATAAAAGCCTTTAGTTGTATAAAAAAAAAAGTAATTAGGAGATGATGCCATGGGGAATGAGCCAGAATACCAACACCTGCAGTTACTCAGAGAAGACACAACATCATAAGCCAAAACTATGGTGATTTTAAAAATGGAGTTAGATACTTAAGAACTCTTAGAAAAATTACATATATGTATTTTATACATCATCATACATGCATACATATTTAAAAGCACTTTATGACTAAGCAGTGATGACGCACACCTTTAGTCCCAGTACTTGGGAAGCAGAGGCAGGCAGATTTCTGTGGCAGAGTCCAGCACAGAGTTCCAGGACAGCCAGGGTTATTATACAGAGAAACCCTATATTGAGAAACCATAAACAAACAAACAAGTAAATAAAAAAAAAGAATGTACACATACCTGTAATCCCAGCAGTCAGAAGGCTTAGGGAGAAGGATCATGAGTTTGAGGCCAGCCAGGGCTACTAAGCAAGACCTTTTCTCAAAAGAAAACAAATCAAAAGCTTAAAAAAGAATAAAAGCATTAGGATGGAAGAAGATACCAGAAAGTGGAAAGATCTCCCATGCTCTTGGGTAGGTAGTATTAACATAGTAAAAATGGCAATCTTACCAAAAGCAATCTACAGATTCAATGCTCAGCAAAATTCTTCACAGACCTCGAAAGAACAGTACTCAACTTCATATGGAAAAGCAAAAAACCCAGGATAGCCAAGACAATCCTATACAGTAAAAGAACTTCAGGAGGCATCACAATCCCTGACTTCAAACTATTACAGAGCTACAGTAATGAAAACAGCCTGGTATTGGCATAAGAACAGACAGCAGGACCAATGGAACCGAATAGAAGACCTGGATATTAATCCACATATCTATGAACACTTGATTTTTGACAGAGAAGCAAAAAATATAAAATGGAAAAAAGAAAGCATATTCAACAAATTGTGCTGGCATACCTGGAAATCAATATAGAAGAATTAAAATAGATCCATATCTATTACCATGCACAAAACTCAAGTCCAAATGGATTAAAGACCTCAACATAAAGCCAGCCACACTGAACCTTATAGAAGAGAAAGTGGGAAGTACACTTGAACACATTGGCACAGGAGACCACTTCCAAATATAACCCCAGTAGCACAGACACTGAGAGCAATAATTAATAAATGGGGCCTCCTGAAACTGAAAAGCTTCTGTAAAGCAAAGGACACGGTCAATAAAACAAAACAACAAACTACAGAATGGGAAGAGTTCTTCACTAACCCCACATCAGACAGAGGTCTGATCTCCAAAATATATAAAGAACTAAAGAAATTGGTCATCAAAAGAACAAATAATCCAATATAAAAATGGAGTGCAGACCTAAACAGAGAACTCTCAACAGAGGAATCTAAAATGGCTGAAAGACAAATGTTCAACAT
>NW_026071279.1:0-2833 GCF_014885135.2 Alexandromys fortis
GGCACTACATACATTCAGGAAAAACACCCATACATATGCAATAAAAACAGAAGGGAAACGAGAGAGAGAGAGAGAGAGAGAGAGAGAGAGAGAGAGAGAGAGAGAGAGAGGAGACTAGTGGGGGAATAAGGAAAAGGAGACTAAAGAGAAAGGGTAGGAGGGGTGAATGTGGTCAATGCATTTGATGTGCTCAAAAACACTGTCTATATTAAACCAATACTGTGAACAGTGCATATATATACAAAAAACAGCAACAAAAAACACCTAAAAGAAACAATCAAGAAATAAAAGAGAATTGAGCATGAAGTGGCGAGCACTGGGCATGTGACCTTCACTGCAAATGAGGTCTTTCACGAGTTAGCTTTTCCCCCGTCCTCTCCCTGTCACCATCAGAATACTGTGCCCTTGCTTTCTGAGGGCCATAAACCCCCCTCTGTCACGAGAGGCCCCTCCTGCTCTCCTTCCTCATTGTAGACTTGTCTTGTCTTAAGGCAGAGTCCAGATGTCATCCTCATCGGGGTCTGAGGGAGTTTGTCCCCGGGAAGGCCCTGAAGGACATGTCACTGTTCAGACCACCTAACTAGGAGGAAATCCCACTGCTGTGGAAGTCAGTTTTGTCAAGGCCGGAGTAGTGGACATGGCCAAACCTGGACTAAAGCGTGAGGAGGATCTGCTGTCTTGGGTGTTTGCTTTTCTGATTCACTATGCTAATAATCCTCCTGTACAGACAGCAGAGACAATATCTGAAATGTCCCAACGTCATTATTCCTCAAAGACCGACAGGAGCTAACTCCCCAGCAGTGCCTTCGGCTGCCCTCGCGCTCCCTGGAGACTCCCTAGTCTTGTGGTGGTTTCAGAACCTCTGCCTCACCCTGCCCCTTCCCCAGAGACCGTCACAGAAGCTGCCTGCCCCTTCATGTTGAAAATAGCCTTATCCGGGAAGGGAAGTGTAAATTTACTGCCAAGGGAACACAGATGTACTTGTGATGCTCTCTGTGGTTCTGGGCATCTCTGGTGTTTGCTTCTCAGGGGAGGCAGTGGTGTCTCAGAAATGGCCTCGCTTCTGAACAGGACTTCTGTTCCCTTCTGCTGTTGATTTTATGTTCTGCCCCGAGGAGGGACCAGCCTGCCCTTCAGTCCCATGTGACTTCATTCTGAGGCTAAACACTAAAGAGTGTGGACCCAGGGGCCCCTCTTTATGCCTCTGTAAAAACATAAGACAACTTACTAATTAGAGTAGTGAACAAGAAAAGTAAATGTTTTAGTATAAATATGGTCCAAATATTTCATGGTGAATTCTTACATAAAAAACTTATTTGGCTTACCTAAATTTCAGCAAACTGTATCATATTTGGCAACTCTATCATTTTACAAGGAATCCTCTGTCCAACTAACCTAGGGGTGCACCAACTAGATGGCTAGATTCCAAGATGTGCCAATGACCTTCTATAACCGGCAGGGGGCAGTATGAGCCTTCGATGATGGGCAGGTAGGTGTGGGATCAACATCTTCCCGTCCCAATACCTCGGTTTTGATCATTTGATTCTCAACCTGTGGGTCACAGCCCCTTTAGAGTCAAACAACCTTTTCAGAGGGGTTGCCTAAGGTATTTACATTATGATTCGCATCAGTAAAAAAATTGCAGTTATGAAGTAGCAATGAAAATAATTTTATGGTTGGGGGATCACCACAACATTAGGAGGGTCACGGGATCAGAAAGGTTGAGAACCACTGCTCTAGATAAAAGGGGACTCCTCTTATCTGAGGCCTCTAAATTACTTTAAGAAATACCTTTCCCCTCAAATATGAAGTGAACCGGCAATATTGCCCATTGATCTTATTAATCTTACTGCAGACAAAACAGAAGGCAGGCACTTCCCAGGTCAGGGCTGCTCAGCTGTCATTCACTGCTCAGCAACCCAAGCCTTTCCCCAATATTCCCTCTGGCTGTCCAGAACTGAACTCAGGACTTTGGTTTAGGATGCTTGTCTAACCGTGCAGACCCGTAGGATAAAACGTCAGTGTTGTGCCTCTGGGTTTGTCATTGCTCTGCACACAAAAGCTGGGATGTGCAGCCAGCCTAGATGTCCCTCAGAGGATGGATGGGTGGAGGAGGGGTGGTACATAGCTCAGTGCCGTTCTATGCAGCTATAATGCCTCTGAAGCTGTTTTGCTGCCTTTTGAATTCTGCTGTTGGATTGATGACGAAGCTGGTCCATTCTCCCACCCTCTTTCTTAATGATTAGAAATCCCTTCCCTAGGTCTAGCTTCCCCTCCAGATGACACTGCAGGGGGACATCACTTGGTTCAAGCCCAGGTTCGAGGCTGTGAATACAGACGCTTGCTCTTTCTCTTCGTGTCCTAGGTGTTTCCTGACCCTAAGGTAACCCATCAAATGTCTGCAATGGAAGAGGGGGATTTGTAAAGGTCACAGAGGGAATGACTAGAAGCTGCCCTGGACATTGCCCTCCTGCGAGGATGACTCACGGGACTTCACAGCCAAACTCAGCTTTATTAGAACAGGGGTGTTGTGGAATAGTACTTTTAACGATGCAAGGATATGTTACATCTGTTTATGCTGCGTTTGTTTAATGGTGTAAAGATACGTTGCTTTGCCTGTTTAAGGCATCTGATTTGTTTAATAAAACACTGGAGAGCCAATAGCTAGGCAGTAGAGGGATAGGCAGGGAGAATAAGTAGGAGGAAATAAGCTAGGCCGGGAAAGAAGGGAGAAGAGGATGAGGCAGAAACTCTGGGGAGACACCTAGCCAGACATCTGCCAGCCAGATGTGGAGTAAGCAGTGGAGTAAGACATACAGAATGAAAGAAAGGT
>NW_026071280.1:0-2866 GCF_014885135.2 Alexandromys fortis
AGGAGGAGGAGGAGAAGGAGGAGGAGAAGGGGAAGAAGAAGAAGAAGAAGAAGAAGAAGAAGAAGAAGAAGAAGAAGAAGAAGAAGAAGAAGAAGAAGAAGAAGAAGAAGAAGAAAAGTTCCTGTGTATATTGTTGAGTAGAATGTGTATATTTTAATGTTTGGTTGGAATATTCTGTAATCTACTGAATCTACTTGATGTATAATGTCAATTCTGATGTCTCTATGTTTAGTTTTTGTCTAGATGATCCATGTATTGGAAAAATAGTATATGGATGCTATTAGTGAATTTCAATTGATGTGTCCTTTAAATCTAATAATATGTTTTTGAATGATATTTGGCATACAAGAGTTTATTGTGTCTATGCTTAGTGATGTCTTCTTGGTTAACTTGATTAGAATGAAGTGTCCTTCTTTATGTCTTTTGGTTAGCTTTATTTTGAAGTCTTAAGTCCCTTATTAGTATGGTTATCCCTGCTTGCTTTCTAGTTTCATTGGAATTGGAGTACTTTTCCTCTGTAGCAATACCAATCTTTAAAGCTTAGATGTGTTTCATGCAGACAGCAGGCAGATGGATTTTGTTTCATTATTTATTCAGCCAGTCGGTTTCTTTTGGTTGGAGAATTGGACCATTTATATTTGAAGTTATTATTGAAATGTGTGTGTTACTTTTGGTCATTGTATTGTAGATTTTTGGCACCGTTGTTTATGTTCTCAGTGGTACTTTGTGTCTTAATAGTTATGGCTTCCTATTGCTGTCCATGGTCTCTCTGCTCTGCTCATTCCTCTCTACAGCCTGAAATATTGCTTCCTGCATATTCTCTAGCTTTGGCTGTCGAAATACTTTTTTCCAAGTTGTTTAGATCATGGAAAGTTTTTCTTTCTCCTTCCATTATGGCAGATAATTTTGCTTGGTATAGTAGTCTAGGTTGGCCATCAGAGATTTAGGACTCGGAATGCATTGCCCCAGGCTTTTCCGGTTTTCAAAGTTTCCATTGAGAAATCAGCTATTATTCTGATGTGTTTTCCTTTATAAGTGACTTGTGTTTTTTCTCTTGGAGCTTACAGTCTACTTTGTTATGTATATTTAATACGTTAACTATGGTATGTCATTGAAGATGGATGCTTAAAAAAATCCCACACTAGCTCAGAATTGAGAATAATAAAGGGTTATTTATTTAGGAGTAGACTCACAGACCAGAGTCCTCTGCAGGAATGGGGAACAGGAACCAAATCCAGCAGCCAAAAGAGAAAGGGAGTGCATGCTTTACCTTTGTATTTGTAGTATAAGAGACCATACCCAAGTGGGTTAGTGTCTTAAACGCTATTGCCTGAAGAATCTCCCACAACATGCCATGAAGACTTTTTTCTGGTCTTTGGTGTTATGTGTCCTTCTTGTATCATTATGGGTATGTTTTTCCCTCGTTTTGGGAAGTTTTTTTTCCTATGATCTTATTAAAGAGTTGCTCTATGCCATTGATCTCGGGTTCTTCTTTTATGCCTATAATTTGAAAGATTAATTTTTTCCATTGTGTCCCACATTTTCCGCATCTTCCTTCCCTGTGATTTTTAAAATAGTTTTCATATCCCTTGCTTATTCTGTCTAGATTCTCTACTTTACCTTTACAGCCCTTGCAAGACTTTCTTGTGAGTTTTTTTAGTGGAGTTACTGAGTTTTTCAATTCCGTCTTCTTTTTATCTCTCCAGTGCTTCTTTTTCCTCACTGAATTCTGTTCTCATGTCCTGGGTTGTCTTTGTTATTTCCATCACCCTTATGTTGGTGTTTTCCTGGGCATCATTCCAGTGCTTTGATTCCTTATGTTCCTCCTCAATTCCATTGAGCTGTTTCTTTATGTCTTTTGTAAAATCCTAGAATTCTTTTGATGACGTTTATGGTTGTTCTTTTAAATTTTTTGTTCGGGAGTTCACCTAAGTAACTTTCATAGGAATACATTTCTGCAGGGATGATGTTTTGGAGAGAAGACACTGGTTTGATCTTTCATATTGTTTGTATTTCTGCAAAGAGGCCTGGGCATGTGGACTTCTTTTATTAGTTTAAGTTTGATATGAACAACTCAGGTTGAGGCTGGAAAGAATGTGCAGGCAGGTGGGGCCTAGAAGCTGGAAATGTTTGAGTGGAATAAAGTCATGGGGAAAGAAGGGGCTGCTCTAGTGTATAGGATGTGACTTCTGGTCCAAGCCTGGTATGTGGGTGGTAGAGCAGGTTGAGTAGAAGGTTGGGTGTCATGTGGGAGGGGCATGTAGTTCAGGGAATCATTAGGAAGGGTCCTGGCAGAAGCTTAGAGATTGGGTGTGGTATAGGCAGGGCAGGGTAGTCTAGGCTGGGGCACTAGATGGGAGACCCAGGTTAGAACCATCATGCTGGGGAGAAAGTTTAAATGGGAAGGTCAGGGAGAGTCACTGGGCTAGAACCTGTAAAAGCAAACCAGAAGTTTAGCTGGGTAGAGATAAGAGGGACCTTATAAGTGGGTCCTGCAGGAAGCCAAGAGGTTGGCTATAATGAAGTAAGGGCTGGCAAGACTACGTTGGGATACTGGATGTAGGACTAGACCCAGGTTAGATCTGGTAGATTGGGAGTACATACTTAAGAAGGTTAGGGAGAGTCACTGAATTAGACCCTGGAGAAGGAGTTCAAGGTCTTGTTGGGTAGAGAGATTAGATGCTATTCTCTGACTTTTAAAATTATGTTTGTTTTTCTCTTCAGTTTGGAAAATGAGCCCAGGTCACTTGTGAATAAATGTTGAAATATGAAGCGGCGGGGCTGCGTCCCCAACACCCCGGCCGCTTGCTAGCTCATGCCCGAAATAACAACACACAAACTGTATTCATTTAAGAACTGCTTGGCC
>NW_026071281.1:0-2810 GCF_014885135.2 Alexandromys fortis
CAAACTGTATCAGCAGGGTGTGAATAAATATGCCATATAAGTGGATGTTTATCATATTTTAAAAAATATGAATAGGATACAGGAAAGCAGAAAAAGATGCCAGGAACCAACAGAACCTTCCTCCATACAACAGACTTGACAAATTGACACATTACTCTTTTTACTGAGTCTGCTATACTGAACATCACCACCAGTGCCCTAGCTGGAATAGTCACTCCAGGAAGGAACTTGACTACTGTGCTTGAAGCCTCTCTGGGAAATATGAAGACGAGGTGAATTGTGAAACAAAGTGTGAATACACACAGAGTAACCAAGACAGCTAAAATGGTTTTGGACGACTACGGCAGTTGAGTACAGCTGTTTATGACGGCTGCACTCACCTCTGCATATGGACTTTATCACCTTCCGGAGGCTTGCTTCACACAAGTATAAAATAATCATTTTTTACAAGATTTTGAAGAGGATTAAATGTTGTGAAACTCTCTCAAAGGATACAAAATAACAGCATGTTCTTCTATCAGAAGTCTCTCTACACAGCTAAGCTCAAAGTGTCATGTGTTTACGCCTTTTCAATTACTGACTCATTTGTTTTCTTGAAATAGGAAAGAATTAACGCTTTCATACTGCTTAGTGTAAGTATTTAATTGTCTCCATCCTATCAATGATGATTCTAATGATATGTAGACCATTTATTATGATTGTAG
Organism: Alexandromys fortis; assembly: GCF_014885135.2. NCBI lineage: Eukaryota > Metazoa > Chordata > Mammalia > Rodentia > Cricetidae > Alexandromys > Alexandromys fortis. The sequence goes on from NW_026071281.1 coordinate 705, forward strand.
TGCACAATTACGATGTGGAATCCCCCTCTATATGCTGTGAATACCATTGATTAAGAAAGGATTACTTTGGCCATAGAGCAGAGCAGAACTTAGCTAGGCTGGGAAAACTAAACTGAATGCTAGGAGAAGGAAGGCAGAGCAGAGTCAGAGAGAAGTCATGTAGCCCCACCAGACACAGACACTGGAACATTACCTGGTAAGCCACAGCCTCATGGCGATACACAGATTACTAGAAATGGGTTAAATTAAGATATAAGAGTGAGCCAATGAGAAGCTAGAACTAATGGGCCAAGCGGTGATTTAAATAATACAGTTTCTGTGTGATTATTTCAGGGCTGGGCAGCTGTGACTAACAAATGGCCTCTGACAACACAATTAGATTGACAATATGAAAGATGCTGGGATTGGAATCCCAAAGAATCTCAGGATAACTAAAGAAGGTGTTGTAGACTGTTAAGTGGCTACCAATATGTAAGACTGAAATTGCTTGAACTGCAAACTTTTAGCTGGACAAAAACAGAATGGAAGAGATAAAATTGAAAGATTTTAAGCCATGTATTTAAAAAGTAGAAAAGAAAAATGATTTGAATGTATCGACCAAAGGGTAAATAAAACCAACTATGGATATTTTTTTTATCATATGCAAGTTGAGCCTAGATAAAAAAGCAATTACAGGTGTGACTGCTTTGGCTTAGAAGTGAGCCTGGAAGTCATTCTTTCCACTGGTTCACCAAATGCTGCATCTCCCACACCTGTACACATCCTTAATTAAACCCAGGACTTTTTTTGATAAAACACATGTGCATTTCTTCAGCCTTTTATGACTTTCCCCACTATGTCCTTCAGTTACTCCTGCCATATTTCTGGGTAATTATCTTTTAGACTCCTCAATCTATCATTTCTACTTTCTCTTGCTAAATTCCTTCATTTATTTTCACTCTACCTCATGCAACCAATCCTGGAAAAGTGTAATTCAGGACAGTCACCAGGTCTGAAATTAGATCCATAAGTTGACCTATCTCATTCAGCCGTCTACTTTTGGTGCCTAGAATAGTGGTTTGTACATGAAAGTCCTCCATAGGTCCTTGACCCTGCAGTACTCCCTTACACCAGCTCTTTAGCAGTCCCTTGGGAGAGCATGAATTCTTGCAGTGATTACACTATTGCTTAAGAAGTGGACTGTGACAGTATCCTATTTCCCTGAGAGCTGTTCTTTTATTGGGAGATCTGGGGTACAAGGTGAGATTCCCAATGCCAGGTAGTTCCAAAGGTGAAGACTTCCTCACCCCATTCTCCTTCTGTAGAAGTAAGATCTTGGCACAAGTGGCTGCTTATGATTCACCTGTGGGGGATGTGCTCCGCTTTCTATTGCCTAGAGTCCTGCAGAGGGCACACTGCTCTGCCAACCATAGTACCTATGTTTGCCTGAAGTGTCCTATTTATCTCGAGGCTGATGGCATCAGTTCCCAGCTCCCCTTGTCTGCACACTGCTCCTGTATCTATCACTCAGGTACCAGCTGCTGCAGTTATGACACTTTCTCAGTCACTCAGAGTGTTTTTCTTCACTCTGGTAACTGGAGTCTTCTTGATTATACTCATGTTCTGAATCATGAAAAGAAAATCTCTTGGGAGCCTTTTGCAACATTTAAGGACACTGGTAAACTGCTCCTCACATGAATGCAATGATGGCCTCTGGCAGAGGTCACAAATCATTCCCAGTCACATATCTCATAGCTTAGGCTGATTTTGACCTGTGTCACCCTGGATCGGGGGCTGGGCAGCTCTGTACCTTTTCTTGTGAGTCCAGTACATGTTGGTGAAGAAGGGGCAGACTTCTTAGGCTACACACATATAGACATAGGTCTTTTCTAACTGACTACTCTCCATACATAGAGGAGAACAATGACCTTCAGGTTCTACTGAATTCCATAGCCAAGTAGAGTAACACTTCAACAATTTGTATTTCCTTTTATATTGCATACATATTTCATCCAGTAAAAATGAAATGAAGTTAGCCAATATAAAAAGTACTAATTATTAATGCTTTCCTCTCAGCTACCCACCAGTTGTTCAAAATCATCTTGCTGTAACTTTATACTTTTGTAG
>NW_026071282.1:0-2853 GCF_014885135.2 Alexandromys fortis
ATCTCAGTGATCCTTTGTGGGCATACAGCTGTAAAAATCTCAGTGATCCTTTGATTTCTCCATGCTGTTGGCTACAATTTTTTTTCCATCTCCAGTTTTATTTGCGTATTTCCCTTTTAGTCAAGTTACAGATTTGTCTATTTTTTATTTTGTCAAAGAACAGCTCTTTGTTTTCTTGATTTCACTTTCAGTTTTCTGTTTTATTTATTTTTCTTTTTTACATTGATTTTATTGAGCTCTACATTTTTCTCTCCTTCCTTCCCTTCCTCTCCCCTCTCCCCTTCAACCCTCCCCCAAGATCCCCATGCTCCCAATTTACTCAGGAGATTTTAGTCTGTATTCAGTGTTCTGCCTGAAGGCCAGAAAAGGGCACCAGATCGATTATAGATGATTGTGCACCACCATGTTGCTGGAAATTGAACTCAGGATTTCTGGAAGAGCAGCCAGTGTTCTTAATCTCTAAGCCATCTCTCCAGCCTGTCTGTCTTTTCATTAGAGAATTTAATAAATTTACTTGATCTTAAAGTTACTTTTAACAATGTCTTTTATACCAAAAATTTAAAGCAAAGTTTTTGTTTTACTTCTGTCAAAAGTTCCTTTAAGCATAGTCATTTGAGTTCATACAGAAAATGTATGTCAGTAAACTTACACTATACATTTATTTTGTGATGTATTAGTAATTACCCTTGTTTTCTTTACAAAGATGTAATTGATCTTTAAGTTATCTAGACTGTCGTGTGCTTTCTGAGTGATGCAGACAAGTTAAGTCCTATGTTGTGTTTATGCTAATCATTTCTATTCAGGCTATTGTAGCGTAACTTTTATTTGGAGTTAATTTATTCAAGTTAAGTAAACATTTTTCAAAATAGAAAAGTAAAGGGTGACTGGGCAGATGGCCGAGTCAGTAAAGTACATGTTGTTCAAGCCCGTGGATCTGTTTGATCCCCAGCACCTACATATAAGCAAGCAGCAAGCTGGCATATGGTGGCATACTTATAATCACAGTACTGTAGAGGCAGAGGAAGGAAGATCCCTGGGGCTTGGCTTGCTGGCCACGTGGTTTAGGTGAACCAGTCAGTAAGAAATAGGGTGGTGAGCAGTGAGGAAGACATCATGGTCTGGGCCATGGCCTTCACATGCATCTTTAAATTATGTTTGTGACATTTTAATGTCAGATTATTCTCAAAGAACCATATACTATACATGGAGGAAAAATTGGTATATATTAGCTATCTCCGATTTTTGTGATGTTTGTTGACTATTTCCCTTTCCTTTTTAGGTGAATGGGCAGTGTGCTGGCCACACAGCTATGCAGGCTGCTAGTCAAAATGGACATGTTGATATTTTGAAGTTACTTTTGAAACAAAATGTAGATGTAGAAGCAGAGGTATGTAAACTAAGCTTGAAAACAGCTTAAGTAAACTTTCTATAAATAATTCTACATAAGATGGAATTTCATTCTTGAAATTCAATATTCGCCTAGTGTTGTCCAGAGTCAAATGAAAAATTGAGAAATGGTAAAGGCTTCTCTCTCTCTCTCTCTCTCTCTCTCTCTCTCTCTCTCTCTCTCTCTCTCTCTCTCTCTCTCTCTTTAATGTTTCCTCAGACATTATTTCCTTCTTCTAGGGTAGAAATGTTTGGAGCACTGCTGAGCTTGCTCACAATTCCCACTAGAATTGTATTAGGGGCATTATACCCTTGGGATCAAGGTCTTTCTTATCTAGAACTCAGAGATCCTTTTTTCTTACAATTTGTCATTTGCTTAACCTCTTTATTATTCTATTTTGAAGTGTTTACAGTACATTTTTATCCCTGCAAGTGTATATGCTTAACTTTATGTGTATTATAAAAGGACAACAAATACTGTCATAGGAGTTTCAGCTGGGACATTGGTTCTGTATATAAAGTAGGAATGTTAGCTTGTTTTGGTAACTGTAACATTACAAACAAAACAATAGTAACAAACCAACCAACCAACTAAACAGTCGCCCTCTCCCCATGGATATCAGGATTGTATTTATTCTAGTTTAGACCAGGCAGGATATGTAGTAGTAGTTTTGCCCTCCAAGCTCTCTCTTCAAATACTTCAGTTGCTAGAGTTTCTCTCTCTCTTGCTCTCGCTCTTGTTCTCTCTTTTATTGATATATCCTTTAAAAAGGAAGTCTCCAGATCTTATGTTCTTTACTTTTATTCTTTTTCTTTGATTATCTTATTGGACAGCTAAAGAGCTTATGGTGTTTTACCACTAAATAGTTCATTTTTCTTTTGCCCATGGAAAGAGTTTGAATGAATTTTAATTTTTTAATCTTTTTTTTCCTGGTGGGAGGACAAGGAATACATATGTTTGTATGTTGATGTGCATATATGCTTGTGCTTATTTATATGTCTGCCAGTGTATATTTGCTGGTGCAGGGATGTGTGTGTACTTGTACATGTGAATACAGGTATCTTTGGAGGTCAGAAGGTGGTATCAGATCCCTTTGAGGTGAGTTATGGGTAGTTCTGAGCTGCCAAATATAGGTACTGGGATTTAACCTGATCATTTGCAAGGTAGTACATGCTCTTAACTACTGAGCCATCTCTCCAAACCCAGATGCTTAAATTTAAAATTAATGTCAAAGAAGGTGTCAATTATATGAGTTATTTTTACTGTGATGTTTTATTATGAATGGAATATATAACTTTATTTTTCATTTGCAGTAGTATAAAAGTTAACATTTTTCTTGATGGTGAATTTAGGAATCCAGTTGTGTGTTAATTATTTTGTCAGGTATGGTGGCACATATCTGTAATTTCATCACTTGTAAGTCTGAGGCAGGAGAATTGCTCTGAGACTGAGGGCCTCCAGGGTTA
>NW_026071283.1:0-2861 GCF_014885135.2 Alexandromys fortis
TTACAGATGGTTGTGAGCCACCATGTGGTTGCCGGGAATTGAACTCAGGACCTTAGGAAGAGCAGGCAATGCTCTTAACCACTGAGCCATCTCTCCAGCCCCTAACTGTACTATCTTAACACATGGTTGCTCTCACTTGTTTTACAGAACGGTTGTGGCTCCAAATCTATGCCAGCCAATTCTTTGCATTGTGGCTTCATGGATAACAACTTTAAATCAGGAAAATTTTATTTGGGCTCATCATTTCCGTGGTTTCAGCTTATGGTCACGTGACCCTGCTGTTTCTGGGCCTGGGATGAGGCAGAACACCCTGAGTGTGCATGCATGGTATGATGGCTACAAAGCAGGAAAAAGAGAGCCGAGGAGGCCAAGGACAAGACACACACTTTAAACTTGCACCTACAGCAAGCTAATTCCTCCCCACAGGCTTTTACCATAGCCTGAGAGCTATGACTCTGTCCATCATCTCGGAGTACTACTGCGTTATAAACCAAGCCTCCAACGACTGAGATTTGGGGGAAGACTTCTTTCCAAACCATAGCAAATGGACATTCCAATAAAATGTCTGTGTCTTCACTCTTATGTGCACCACACCTGTTCCTAGAACACAGAGAAACTTAAGGGCTTTGCCGTTCCATTCTTGACTTGAGTCTGCCTTGTTTGTGTGTTCCCAACCCCTGCACATGGTGCTGTGCTTTGCTCAGAGTTTCTGAGGGCAGCCCTGCAAGGGAGGAGTCTAATGATCCCGAGATTCTAATGGGCAGCAGGCAGAGCCCCTCTGGCTTCAGAGTCTTTCTTTACCCTTGAACTCTAATACAGAGATGGATGATCACAGTAATTGGTTTATCAGTCTGTTTTTTCTCCATTTTCTTCTTCTAACACTTGTACTGAAAATTAAAGGCATAGTTCTCCCCTTTCCTATAATGAAGATTAAATTTAAACAAGTCAGCTCAAGACAAATCAACTTATTTCTAACATATATGCATTTCAGGATGGTATTTAGATAGAAATAATGTAGTATATTGGTGCCTAATAAGTTAGACCAAAACTTGGTAATTTAGACTAATACTTAATTTCAATATATAGTTCAGGAGTTTTTTAATTTGGAACTTGGGAAAGGTTCTGTTGGGCAGCTCTCTCCTTTACATGACAGAACCTGGGCAGTTCATATGTGGCTGGGTGACATTCTTCTAGAATAGTTGACATGTAGATCTGATAAATGGATATGGTCTTCAGGGTTCACTCAACACCACTCCTGAGAATTCCTAATACAGCAGTGTGGCAGAGTTCTAGGAAGCCTAGACAACAGCTCTAAGAAGTTTTAGAATGGCACTTAAAACTGTTGAACAAACAGGTCAAGCAGGTCAATCCAGATTTAACATGGGTGGGGGGAGATAGATCCCTTATCTTGCTGAGGAGCAGCATTTTCTTATAAGCAAGGAAGGAAATGATGGCAGCCGCCTTGGAAGATAATCCGCATTCTGCTATATACAGTAATTCAACAACATGGTCTAAGTTGGTTTTTTTTTTTATTATTATTTTGCTATTTTTAGCAAATAGTTTCCAAGGTCCACCTGTGTAGTGGCATTTCATTCGTATTTTAATAAATAAAGCTTACTTGAAGATCAGAGTAAAACAGCCCCACTGGTCAGCCTTATAGACCAGGCAGTGGTGACACACACCTTTAATCCCAGTAGCCACCTAGTTGTGGTAGAAACCAGGCAGCACATGCCTTTAATCCCAGTGGTGCGCACCTTTAATCCCAGCACTAGAGAGGATTTTAAAATGGAAAGAAACAGCTTTCAGGCACAATCTCATTTTGAGATTCTTGGAGGCAGGATCGCCATTTCAGACTGAGTTCAAGGTAAGAGCCAGTAACTGGCTGTTTTGCTTTTTTGGATCTTCAGGTTGAGCCCCAATTTCTCTCTCTGAGTTTTTGTTATTCGTGTGAGGAAGCTATATGAACTATTGTAGAATTTGGCCTGAAAATGGTACATAGTACTTCAACTTACTTTCTGTTGCCTCGAATTCAGCTATAGTAATCACTTATGCCATCAAAGAGGGTTGTGATATAGTCTTTTGGTGGGTCTAAGACAGAGAAGGAGAGAAAGCATAGCCACCACACACTTTGAAATCAATCAGGTCACTGGTCATAGAACACGAAGAGGGTAAAAAAGAGCAAAACTCTATTAGTCTTGGACTGAGTGTTTCGGGTTCTTTTGTTTCACAATAACTTTTCCTTTCTTTTTTTATTGATTTCTATTAAGCTCTACATTTTTTCTGCTCCCCTCCCTGCCTCTCCCCTCCCTTTCAACCATCTCCCAAGGTCCCAATGCTCCCAATTTACTCAGGAGATCTTGGCTTTTTCTACTTCCCATGTAAATTAGAACTATGTATGTCTCTCTTAAGGTCCTCATTGTTGTCTACATTCTCTGGGGTTGTGATTTGTAGGCTGGTTTTCTTTGCTTTATGTTTAAAAACCACTTATGAGTGAATACATGTTTTGACTGTCTTTCTGGGTCTAAGTAACCTCACTCAAAATGATGTTTTCCATTGTTGTTGGGAGCCGTGAACTCCCCAAATCCTGAAAACAATTTCTTTACCTCTGCTCTGAGACAGCCTGCAGCTGCTCTGAGTGGGAGACCTTCAGAAGTTCCTGATGGCAGGGGAGTGGTTTCTGGTGTGTTTGGCTGGTGCGTGGCTATCAGTTAAGGATCTCTATAAAAGCAGCTCTGGCCGGGCGTTGGTGGCGCACGCCTTTAATCCCCGCACTCGGGAGGCAGAGGCAGGTGGATCTCTGTGAGTTCGAGACCAGCCTGGTCTACAGAGCTAGTTCCAGGACAGGCTCCAAAGCCACAGAG
>NW_026071284.1:0-2859 GCF_014885135.2 Alexandromys fortis
AGTCCGGTTTTATCCCATGCTGTTTCAGTCACAGTCCAGCTGGCTTTGGTGAGCTCCCAATAGATCAGCCCCACTGTCTCAGTGGGTGGGTGCACCCCCCGTGGTCCTGACATCCTTGCTCGTGTTCTCCCTCCATCTGCTTCTCATTGGGACCTTGGGAGCTCAGTCCAGTGCTCCAGTGTGGGTCTCTGTCTCTTTCTTTATCCATCACCAGATGAAGGTTCTATGGTGATATGAAAGATATTCGTCAGTATTGAACCTTGAGTGGCTCCCAGGAGCCCAAGGCGATGTCCCCAGTTAGTCCCAACCCCATTTTATCCACTGTCAGGAAGCAGAAATGACTGCTGTCTGTGTTATCTTTTCTATGTAGTCTAGGAGCCAAACTCTGAGAATTTTCTATTCGGGTGCTTCTCCCACCTCGATTAACTTACTCAAAATAATCCCTTACAGACCTAACTATAGGCTAATCTAATCTAAATAACTCCTCCCAGGTTTATCTGAAGGCTTGTCTCCTAAGTGACTTCATGAATTGCCAGGTTGACAGCACTAACCATCAATAATCATTCATTAACATTTTGTTTCTTTGTGTTCATTCATGTGCATGGGTGCATACTGTTTATACAGTTATTGTATCCCTTTCCAGACATGAAAATTGAGCATCGGAGACATGTAAAAGGCCATTTACATGCTAGAACGGCCCATACACATTTACGTTAAACTTGAATAAAGGTGGTTTGCTGTGGAACTGGTATTTATAGTCCACAACTGAGAACCACATGTGCTTTCTTTCTTATCTAATCTTTCTACAGAGTATTTCCCAGTAGTTGGCTGTCTATGAACACAGAATAAATATTTGCCAGCAGCCGTCAGTGCTGGCCCTATCTTTCTCTTCAAAAGGAGAAAGATGGTGACAATAATTGCTCAAATTAAGGGAAAGAATTGTGACTTTACTCTCCTTCTAGATGCCAATTTAGTTTTTTTTTAGTATTTAAATTTTATTCTGCTCAATTTCCTACTTTAAGACAGCCCATGCTGGGGCTGGGCAGATGACTCAGTGTTAAAGGGCTTGTCACACTAGCATGAAAACCTATGTTCAGGTAACCAGGAGCTATGTAAAATCTGAATGTGCTCTTGCAGGCTTAAACTCTACACCATGGAGCAGAAATATGAAGATCCCAGTTGCTTGCTGCTAGCCAACCTTGCCAGACCAGTTAGGGCCAGTTCAGTGGGAAAGCCTATTTGAAGAAGGAAGGTGGAGAGTAAATAGGAAGGCAGCCAGTGTCAACTTGTGGCCTTCACACAATCACAGATGAGTGAGCTCATCCCTCAACACATATGCATGTGTACACACACACACCCGCACTCACATACAAATAATTTTAATGATCCATGTTAGTATATTTCATTATCAACAATTTTTTTTGTTCGTGGTAACCCATCTACCTTATTTTGTAATTTTATGCCATTTTATACAAAGTTCTTCTCAGCCTCTTAATTTAGGGGTAATTCGGTCATTTGCATCAAAGTCATTACATGGACAGTCATTACTGATGCCATTATCTCTGTGAGGATAGGCATCACTCTGCTGTGACTGTTTTCAGAAACTCCATTTCTCAGACTGGTGTTGGAAACCATGATTACATATGCAAGGCCAATCCAACCCTTTGAATTGGAGTTGCTTTATAACAGAAAACATGAAAATATTTGTCTTAAGTTGGCAATATTGTTGACACTCAACCGTGCTTCTTGTTCTAAGCACCAGGACGACTCAGAGATAAAGGCTGAGTTATCCTGATCTGCCAGCGATGCACTGTCAAGTGTTTCTTAGAGTAGTGAGCCTGTGTTCTCTGGAAGGGGAAGAGTTCAAATTGGTTTTCTCTTCAATCATTTCTTATTGTGCAGAATGCTGAGAAAAGATTTAAAAGGTGTTTTCAATGTGCTGGTTTATGGGAAAACAGTGCTTTCACCTTTGTTGAATTTCTGAATTTTCATTGTTTTTGACCCTCAAGTCTAAACATGGCCTTTTTCATACACAGAAGAGTTTGCGTGGTGGCTTTTAAAGGGCTTTTCAACATGTTCTCAGGCAGGACCAGATGATTCCTAAGTTAAGAAATAAATTAAGTTTAGATTCTACTTGTTCCTTCAGGAAATTACAGTGGTGTTTTGGGGTGCTGGGGACTCAGCCCCGCCCCTCCTATTACAACAGATGGCACCCAGACGTGTGGACAACTGAATCCACTAAAAGCCTGGGAAAGAATGGAGTGAAGCATGTTTTCTTGGTAGCAGAAATTTCTCGGGTCTATTCTGCTTGCTAGAGCCAAGCAAGCGCTCTCATCTAAGAGAGGCTTCCTGACTCAGCTTCAGCTGCAAAACCCTGCAGCTCGTTAAGAGGTCCTGCCACAAAACACTTAAACGGTGTTGGTGAAAAGCTGAACGCATGCTTTTCGGTTTTCAGCCATATCAGGAAAAAAGTTGTGCTGTTTTAAAATGCCGGCTTTCTGGGCAGTCCTGCCAGGGCAAACTCTGACTGAGGCAGGAGGGCCGACTACAGAGAGAGGACTTGAGTGTTGTCTGTTGTAGCTTGCTGGCTGGCAGGCACCTTGAAATGCCATAGAGTTGTGGCAGTAAACTTGGCTACAGCCTGTATATCTGCCATGAGGCTGGAAAGCTAAGGAATGGACTGGATCTAGCTGGCAAGGCCAGGGCTTTAATCCTACCCATATTGCTCAGTAAATTAAAGACTCATGTGGTCAGAAAAAGAGAGATATACAGTAAAGAGAGATTCAAAGATAAAGAAAATGTTTAAATGATTTACAGTGTGTTAAAAATATATGCAAGCTAAAAGTTAAAAGTTCTTAA
>NW_026071285.1:0-2857 GCF_014885135.2 Alexandromys fortis
TGGTGGCACACGCCTTTAATCCCAGCACTCGGGAGGCAGAGGCAGGTGGATCTCTGTGAGTTCAAGACCAGCCTGGTCTACAGAGCTAGTTCCAGTACAGGCTCCAAAGCCACAGAGAAACCCTGTCTCGAAAAACCAAAAAAAAAAAAAAACCCAAAAAACCAAAAAAAAAAAAAAAAAAGTCTTCAGGGGTATGGTGTCAGTCCCTGTAATGAATATTAAAATCCCAAATCTAAGTTTGTCATTTAATTTGTGTGGAATTCAAAGAGATCACAGGATTTCTGTATGATCATTCTGTTGCAAAATGTGAATGACGATGGAATGTCCGGCCTCAAACAAAGTCAATGCTTAAAATGAGTTAGTGATGTTTCTTTTCTTGGCATCTGGGAAGGTCCTTTCCCTAGGTTCCTCATTTCAAGTTATTGTAGAAGCAATGAACATCTCAAGGCCTAGGCTCTGTGCTTAGGACACATTATACATGATTCCAAAATAGCAGATAATTGTATATAGCTGTTTCTTTTTTGATAGCATCAATAAGCACAGCTCTCTGTTGTGCAGTCATTATTAGTTGAATTGCTGTGATCTCATCTAGTGGGTCAATTAACTTGTGCTGGAAAGTTTATCTGAGAAACTTGACCCAGAAAAATCTGTAATGATTTTATTCTTTATCTGTGTTGTAGTTCTCATAGTGTTCCAAACACATCTCTCCTAAAGTCTAAGTTGTTTGAGTTGAATCTGATCACTGTTGTGGGATGACTTTACTATGAAAGATGTGTTACATCTGTTTATGTTGCAGAATATTACTTTAACTATTAAAGGTATATTATATTTGTATATACTACATTTATTTAATGATATAAGGATGTATTACATTTATTTATGTTCCATTTGTTTAATTATGTAAAGATGTGTTGCTGTTTTAGCTTGCCTGCTTACTGTGGGATAATGGTTTAACCTCATAAAGATTTGTTTATTGTACTTGTTTAATAAACACTGATTGAACAGTAGCCAGGCAGGAAGTAGAGGCAGAGCAATGAGAATTATGAGAAAAGGAAAGTTTCAGTCTGCAGTCATGACCCAGCTGCAGAGGAAGCAAGATGTGACTGCCTCATTGAAAATTGTACCAAGCCATGTGGCTAACACAGACAAGGATTATGGTCTAATATAAGTTATAAGAGTTAATAAGAAACCTGAGCTACTAGACCAACCAGTTTATAATTACTGTAGATCTCTGTGAGTTTCTTTGGGACTGAATGCCGGCAAGACAGGGTGGGACAGAAACCTCTGTCAACAAAATGTCACTCGATCAACACCAGCCTAGGGCCTGATTGGTCTAATAAAAGGTAAAAGGCCAAAATCAAGGTAGATAAGGGATAGGTAGGGCTGGCAGCCAGAGAGAATCAGTAGTGGGGGGATGAATCTAGGCTTGAAAGAGAGAAAGAACAAGAAAGAAAGAACAAGTTAGAAAGAAAGGGAGACATCAGAGGCCAGGAAGTCAGGCAGCTGCCAGCCAGCCAGACACAGAGTAGGACATAAGAATGAAAGTTAAAAACCCTGAGGTAAAATGTTAATGAACATATCAGTTTAAATTAACTTATAAGAGGTAGTAGGAGAAGCTTAAGCTAAGGCTGAGCATTCTTAACTAAGTCTTTGTCTCTGTATTTGGGAACTGGTTGGAACCAAAAGAAAGCCTGCTACAGGTCACTCTGATTTTCCCTCAAATTCTGTACATAATGCTTCACAATGCTACAGCATACGATTTTGTGAGTGAAGCTACCACTTCACTCACAGAATCTTAGAATGAAGCCTGGACATCGTCATTCTGATGCCTCAGCTGAACTCCAACTACACTACGGGAATTGGTCATTCTTACACTTTAATTATCAACATTAATTTAAGACAAGCATGTCCTTATTTCCATGCCATGATTTTCCACCTTTTTCTGCTTCTGAACACATTTCCTGTACAAATCATTCCAACCATTTATGGCTTCAAAGGAGTTGTAGGGTCTACTTCTGCAGAGAATAATTCCCAATCCAACTTATTGTATGACCAGGGATGCGATGGGTAGGACCATTCCCAGTGATTTACATCCCAGTCTTGAAGTAGGTCATGTCTCCTTTCAGTCACGATGTCCTGTCGACCTGTCTGAATATGGGAGTTTATCAAGTTGAAAATCTTCCATGAGCTTCTGGAGCACTCAACACCAGTGCAGCACACTCATGGGCACAATTTCCACACTTCCCTATATACTTGCCATATGTTTGATTATTTCTTTTTTCTAGGTACAGACTTTTAAGAGGATAGTAGAAAACAAAGATATATATATAGATATATAGATATATAGATATATATTTGAAATCAAAATATGAATATGTACTTTAATAATGTGAACTGTGTTTAGACATATAGTTTGTGAAGGGCCAGCTTCTCAACTGAAGAAAGGAGAAAGGGTGGGTGGGGCACTGAAATTGTTGAGGATTGCCTATCACTCCTCTCTTTGTTAGTCCTTCACCTACTGATACCCAGTGCCTCTGAAGGACCCTCGTGTTCCCAGGGGGACCGTTTGAAAATCTTTCTTAATTTTGTTCAGGCGAGTACATTTTTTTCCCTGAGTACCACTTATATTCTTGACATACTGAAAAGTATTTACGGGCAAAAATGGCCATGATTCCAAGATCCCATGTCTCAAATTTCAAAGAGATCCAATTTCATATTTAAACCTAATGTGTCATGGTTCCCTGCCCTGTGGAAAGTCCAAGGTCCTCCCCCCTACGTCCATGTCTAGGAAGGTGATATGGGGGGTGAGAGGAGTGGGGGGAGGGGGAGAAGAGAGGGGGGAGGGGGAGAAGATTGG
>NW_026071286.1:0-2860 GCF_014885135.2 Alexandromys fortis
TTAAAAAAAATTAATTTTTTTTCTTGAAATTAAAATTCAGTTAGTGACTAAGGTTTAGGAGACTGAAGGTTTGGCTCAGTGGTTAAGAATGATCCCTGCTCTTCAGAGGACTGGACTTTGGCTCAACTTGTTTTTTTTTTTTTTTTTTAAGATATATTTATTTATTCCAGGCTAGAAGAGGGCACCAGATTTTATTATAGATGGTTGTAAGCCACCATGTGCTTGCTGGGAATTGAACTCAGGACTTCTTGAAGAGCAACCAGTGCTCTTAACCACTGAGAGCCATCTCTCCAGTCCCCTTAGCTCAACTTTTTAAAGATTTTTTTTTTGGTTTTTCGAGACAGGGTTTCTCTGTGGCTTTGATTTATTTTTTTAATGTGTGTGTGTGTGTGTTTGGGGGGACAGATGGACGGGGGTACTTCCTGATGTGGATGTTGGGAACTAAATTCCGACCTTCCTCTATTAATGGTGAGCCTCTCTCCAACCCCTAATATTAAAATGAATCTTTTTGATGTGGGTTTTTTTTTTTTTTTTTTTTTTTTTTTGGGTTTTTCGAGACAGGGTTTCTCTGGTTTTAGAGCCTGTCCTAGAACTAGCTCTTGTAGACCAGGCTGGTCTCGAACTCACAGAGATCCGCCTGCCTCTGCCTCCTGAGTGCTGGGATTAAAGGCGTGCGCCACCATCGCCCCATCTTTTTGACGTTTTAAAATCGGGAGGAGAGCTAGTGCCAGGACAGGCTCCAAAGCTACAGAGAAACCCTGCCTCAAAAAAACTAAAAATAAATAAATAAGTAAGTAAATAAATAAATAAAAATAAAGATGTAGGTATAAAAGATTTTATTTATTGTTCAGATGTTTCAATAGAATGAAAAACTTAGCTGGACAGTGGTGGTACACGCTTTTAATTCCAGCACTTGGGAAACAGAGGCAGGTGGATCTCTGTGAGTTCGAGGCCAGTCTGATCTACAAAGCAAGTTCCAGGATAGTTAGGGCTGTCACACAGAGAAACCCTGTCTCGAACACCCCTGTCACCAAAAAATATAGTATGAAAAACTTAAACATGTATTATTGCTTTTAATATAATTTAGAATATGTGAATTGTTTGGAAGTATTAAAACAACTTATTTTACTGTTGTATAAGTTTTAAAAAATTGGATGAAACATTAGCCCAGGTTGAAGGTGAACGTATTTTTATGCTATTTCTGTTAATAACTTTTTTTTTCTTGTTAGGTAAGGCAGGCAACCAATCAGATTGTGATGAATTGCGCTGATATTGACATTATTACAGCTTCATATGCACCAGAAGGAGATGAAGGTAAGATCTGACTTCCATTTTAATTTGGTATGTGGCGAGACAGAGGTTGAATGACTTATACTTTCAAATTGAGACTTCAGTGCTGATTAGTTCAGCAGGAGCCAGGCATGGTAGTGCATATCTGTAATCCCAGGATGGGGGCTGAGGCAAGAGAGCTACACGTTTCTGGCTAACCTGCTCTATGTGATGAGATTCTTTCTCAAAAAACAATAGAACAAAGGAAAGCAAAGCAAGTTTGTTAGTTGTTTATGGGAATATTTAAATAGTATTATCTACTATTGTATTGTGTATTATAAGATAAGTGAAGGGTCAGAATTTAAATTTTACTTGAAACAACTTGTTATCCTGGGGAATTACATTTTTATAATGTAAAATGAATATAATAACAAGCATAACAAAGCTGATTTTTTTTTTTTTTTGGTTTTTCGAGACAGGGTTTCTCTGTGGTTTTGGAGCCTGTCTTGGAACTAGCTCTTGTAGACCAGGCTGGTCTCGAACTCACAGAGATCCGCCTTCTCTGCCTCCCGAGTGCTGGGATTAAAGGCATGCGCCACCACCGCCCGGCGATTTTTTTTTTTTTTTTTTTTTCTTGAGACAGGGTTTCTTTGTGTAGCCCTGGTTGTCCTGGAACTCACTCTGTAGATCAGACTGGTCTCAAACTCAAAGATCTGCCTGCTGCTGAGATTAAAGGCCTGTGCCACCACCTCCAGGCATGAATAAATAAATACTTTGAACATGAAAGTTTAATCAAAGGATCTTATTTTCTATGTGTATTTTTCTTAAAAGATCTCATCACCTTGAACTGTAGGTTTAATTGAGATAGTAAATCTTATAACTGAAAAAAATACTTGCTTCATGAGGCCAAGTGTTAAGGTTAGAAGCTAGATATTGGTGTTGTTCACGAGAATGTTAAAAAACAAGCACGGTGTATTTTTGTGGGTACCCAGTTAGCATCTTTAAATGAGAACTATTGTAGATGTTGTAATTTTAGTAAGGTTATAATAGGTTTGGGGTTCGTATCTTATTCCCACATAAGGTGAATGGAGCCAAATTGCTTTTTACTTTAGTGCTTAACATTTCTTGTCAGAATATTTTTTTAGTTACTTACAGAAAAATCTTATTTGACATAGAATAAATTACTGATATTTTGAAAAATTCCTATTTTTTTTTTATTCTCTTCTGCTTTACTATGTGCTGAAAAAAATACAGGTTTGTTTGTTTGTTTATTTATTTATTTATTTTTTGTTTGTTTTTTTCTAGACAGGGTTTCTCTGTTGTTTTGGAGCCTGTCCTGGAACTAGCTCTTGTAGACCAGGCTGGTCTCGAACTCACAGAGATCCGCCAGCCTCTGCCTCCCGAGTGCTGGGATTAAAGACATGCGCCACCACTGTCCGGCCATACAGGTTTATGTTAAGGTCTGGCATTTGTGTCTTGACTTTCCTAAGATGTCTTGTCAGTAGGAAGATGGGGTAGAAGAGGTGGCCTGTCCTGTTGCTGCAGTTAGGTTATGCTCAGGAGTTAAGTTTGTGATGTTGAACTGCTACTT
>NW_026071287.1:0-2850 GCF_014885135.2 Alexandromys fortis
AGCTTTTGGTTCCTGTCCTGGAACTAGCTCTTGTAGACCAGGCTGGTCTCGAACTCACAGAGATCCGCCTGCCTCTGCCTCCCGAGTGTTGGGATTAAAGGCGTGTGCCACCACCGCCCAGTTTGTCTGGCAGGTTTGTATTGCAGTATTCAGGATTTCATCAGTGGGTAAGACCGTTGATGGCTGCAGTTTCTGGTGCTGTGAAATCTAGCCAACAGGGAGCAAGTTTTCAGGTTAATTCCAGCTTGATTTCTTTTTTAATTATTTTTTCATTTATTTTACATGCTGATTGAAGTTCTAAAGGAATATTCCTTAAGACTAAGGGAGTAAACAGCTCAGGGTCCTCAAGTCCCGGAAACTGAGCAGATGCTTTCAGCTTCCTTCCTCCCCAAGGCTGTGTGAGTGATAAGGACTGTTGAGGTGGACAGATCAGTCAAACTGCCTGAAAGAGGTAGAGCAGCTGAGCTGCATAGAAGACACTGTGACCTGCTGAGCTGCCTCTAAGTCCTGCAGTGTGTTCCAAGTTCCCACCTTCCTGAACTGTTACCCATGCTGGGGTGACCTTCTGGTAGGGCAACTGCCTTTGAGTCATCTTTGCTCCTGGAAGTAACCCCTCGCCCATGCCCCTGGAATCCCAATAAACTCATTGGTTCACCAAGTGGGACTTTGGTGGTATTCTTAATTTGGCCTATCATTTGTTCCTGTCCTGGCTAGTTTTATGTCTACCTGACACAAGCTAGAGTCATCAGAGAGGAGGGAGCCTCCATTGAGTAAATGCCTCCAAAAGATCAGGCTATAGGCAAGCCTCTAGGGCATTTTCTTAGTGATTGATGGGGGAGGCCTCAGAACATGGTATCATCCTGAGGGCTGGTGGTCCTGGGTTCTGTAAGAAAACAGACTGAGCAAGCCAAGGGAGAGCAAGCCAGTAAGCAACCCCCCTCTGAGACCTCTGCATCAGCTCCTGCTTCTAGATTTCTGCCCTGCTTTAGCTCCCTGAATCTTGAGGGGAGTGCTGGTGAAGACATGCCATTTAGAACGGAGTGCTCCAAAGTAGTCTCACGCGTTGTCCAGCTGTGGGTCTCTGTATTTGTTCCCATCTACTGCAAGAGGAAGCTTCTCTGATGATGGCTGAATGAGACATTGCTCTATGAGTAGAGCAGACTGTCATTAGGAGTCACTTTGTTGCTATGTTCCTTTAGCAGAACAATAGTATTTGCTGTTCCCCTTGACACGTGGCCTATCTAGTCTCAAGTTCTTGGCCACCCAAACAGTGTTAGGTGTTCCATCTCATGGAGAAGGCCTTAAATCCAAGCAGAGTGATGGGTTGCTCCCATTTTGTACCATTCCAGGCACTGGAGTTTCACTTGGTTGTGAAAGATGTTTCCTCTATTATTTAGTGACTCCATTTAAATTTAGTTCATATATGTACGTATTTCAAGAAGCTTCTGAAATAGTAGGTTTGTGTGGGAAGTCCTTCTGTACATGTGTTGCTTTTATTGGTTAATGAATAAAGAAACTGCTTTGAGCCTATAGCAGGGTAGATCAAAGCTTGGGGGGGGGTGGACAAAACTTAATGCTGGGAGAAAGAAGGCAGAGTTAGGGAGAAGCCATGGAGCCCTGTCGGAGACAGACGCTGGATGAAACTTTACCCGGTATGTCACAGCCATGTGACGATAAACAGATTAATAGAAATGGTTTCATTTGAGATATGAGTAAGCCAGAAATATGCTTAAGCTATTGGCCAAACAGTATTGCAAATAATATAGTTTCTGAGTGATTATTCTGTGGTCTGAGCAGCCGGGAACAAGCAAGCGGCCTCCTCCTACAACAGTAGGTTTCAATATGACCCCTCAAACAGCCCTTAGTATTAGATGTCCCTCCCCATATTCTCTTGCTTACCCACCTCCACCTCTTTGCTCCCCTTCTCCACTATTCCTGCCTATCAGAGGCTTAAAGGCTAACATCACATGTAAGAGAATATAGTATATTTGTCCTTTTGGGTCTGGTATACCTTACTCAGACTAATTTTTTTCTAGCTCCATCCATCTACCTCTCTACATAGCTGGCTGTCCTGGAACTCACTATGTAGACCAAGCTGGTCTGGAACTCACAGAGATCTGTCTGTCTCTGCCTCCTGAGTGCTGAAATTAAAGGCATGTGCCACCATGCTTGACATGAATCTAATTTTTTTTTGAGACAGGGCTTCTCCATGTAGCCTTGGTTATCCTGGAACTCACTCTGCAGACCAGGCTGGCCGCAAACTCAGAGATCACTTGCCTCTGCCTTTTGAGTTCTGGGATTAAAGGCATGTGCCACCACTGCCTGAATTTTATTTTTTAACAGCTGAATAATATTTGATTGTGTAAATGTACCAAATTTCTATTATCCTCTCATCTCTTGATGGACATCTAGACTGTTTCCAGTTTTTGGCTATTATGAGTAATAGCAATGAATATGGATTAGTGTCTCTATAGTACAAAGTAGTCCTTTGGATATATATTCAAGAGCAGTATGGGAGGATCTCAAGGTAGATTTATTCCCAGCTGCCTGAGGAATCACCACAATGATTTCCATGGTGACTGTACAAATTTGTACTCCCACCAGCAATAAAGGCATGTTCCCCTTGTTCTACATCCTCACCAGCATGAGCTGTCAGTTGCTTTATTGATTTTGGCCATTCTGTCTCGTTTAAGTAGTTCTGATTTGCATTTCCTTGATGACTAAGGATGACTAAGGATGTTGAACATCTCTTTAAGTATTTTTCAGCCATTTGTGAAATGGCTTTTTGTTTAATTTCTCGTCTTTTGAGAACGTTCTGTTTAGCTCTATATCCCCCCCCCCCGCTTTTTT
>NW_026071288.1:0-2861 GCF_014885135.2 Alexandromys fortis
TTACAGATGGTTGTGAGCCACCATGTGGTTGCTGGGAATTGAACTCAGGACCTTTAGAAGAGCAGGCAATGCTCTTAACCACTGAGCCATCTGTCCAGCCCCCCAGAACATAGATTCTTAAAATATGAGTTAATTTAAGTTATAAGAACTAGCCGAGACAAGCCTAAGCTAAGGCCAAGCTTTTATAATTAATAAGTCTCTGGGTCACTATTTGCAGTCCAAAGATAGTCCGACGAGAAAGCTTGCTACAATATGAGACAAGGAAAATCTACAAAAATACCATTGAGGTCATTTTAGTTGACTGTCTACTGCTGGGAATGAGGCCTTGCCTTGCGTGTGACTTATATAGCCAATGAAACTCCACTGGAGAAAACTAACCTCTCTTTTGCAAGCAGCTATCAGTTGGAGATAGATTCTTGGGACGTCCACCCCCTGCTTACCTCTGGGTCCCCCTTTGGCGTGTGCTTGTAGTCACAGCCTCTGTGAGTTCATATGGGTGTCCGTTCTATTGTGTCTGGAAGACAGTTTCCTTGGTGTCTTCCAACCCCTCTGACTCTTACAATCTTTCTGCTCCCTCTTTGGCTCACTAAGCCCATGGGGCTCCCTCCTGTTTGATGAAGAGATCCCATGTAGGGCCGAGGGCTGCACACTGACCAGTTGTGGGTCTCTCTTTACTTCTTATCAACAGCAGAGGAAGCTTCTCAGGTGTGAGCTGAGCTGAGCCCCAATCCAGCGTGGCCACCGAGGTCCCACTGCCTTTCCAACGGAATGGGACCTGACTAGAAGGGACCTCTGGGTCCCTGGGTCGGCAGCAGGGGAATGGAGGGGAATGGAAAGAGCACACAGTATGCTGCAGGGCTGGGACCGGGCCTGGAGTGGAGCTGGAGGACAATGCTCAAGAGAAGGTTCTCCCTTCTACCACATGGAACTCCAGAGATCAAAATCGGGTTGTCAGGCTTGGTAGCCACTGCCTTTTCCTGCTGAGCCATCTTGCTGGCCCTGGACCCCATAATCTTTATTTGTATGAATTTAATCTTGAGTGCAAATAATATTCAATGCATACAAGCTTCTTCAAAGCTACCTAACTTAAAGAACGTCTAAACCAAGCAACAGAGTCAATGCTAATGATCACCAGTGAGGCACATCAGAGCCTCCGCAGGGGTCTTCAGTAAACACACTGTGGCTGTACTGCTCGCTCTTCTGCTCGGCTGCGTTCCCTCTCACGACCTTGGTCTCTCCCCACTGTGGACAGAAAGTTTAATAAAGTCAGTGGCAGCGGGGTGACGGCAGTGCACGCCTTTAATCCCAGAACTTGGGAGACGGAGACAGAGGCAGGCGGATTCTAGGACACCCAGGCCTACACAGAGAAACCCTGTCTCTATAAAACCAAAGAAAAGAAGAAAGAAAGAAAGAAAGAAAGAAAGAAAGGAAGGAAGGAAGGAAGGAAGGAAGGAAGGAAGGAAGGAAGGAAGGAAAACAGAAAGATAAAACAAAGTTTTCTTTGAAATCATGTAATGGTTGGCACCCAAGACTACCCTACAAAGTTGGCATCTTATGCAATACATTGAATCCATTTTAATTTTGTTGTGTGAATGTAGTAGGCACTCAGTGTGTGTTTGTTGAATAAATGAATATTCTGTTTGATTTTTGAGACAGGATTCTGTTATGTAGACCTGGTTGACTTTGAACTTACAGCAATCCTCTTGCCTTAACCTGCAAATGTGCTACAAAACCTGGCGTTTTGATTGTGCTTATTAGCAAAGGGGATACACACACACACACACACACACACACACACACACACGCAAACAAGGTCTACAGCTCTGCCTGCCTGGGGAGGCAGTCTCTGACCGCTACCACAGGATAGGTGTTGGTAACTCAGAGGATGCCTGGACTGGTGTTATAGACAAGGAGTATATATGTGTGATGTCAGCACGTCGGTGCACACACCGTAAGGTAGGGACATTTCTCAGAGAAGGAAGGTGTGGGCTGGAAACATGAGATGTATCTATTACTGATGATGTTTTAGAACAGTGGTTCTCAGCCTGTGGAGGTCAAACAACCTTTCATAAGAGTCATATGTCAGATATCCTGCATATCAGATATTTATATTATAATTCATAACAGTAGTAAATTACAGTTAGGAATAGCAATGAAATAATTTTATGGGTGTGGTCACCACAGCATGAGGAGCCGCACTAAAGGGTCGCAGTTGTTAGGAGGGTTGAGAAGCGTCGTGTAAATGGACTTTTCTTTTTGGGCTGCCAGCTCAAACAAAATTACATGGAAACTTACTATTAATTATGAAAGCTTGGCCTTAGCTTAGGTTTGTGTCTAACTAGCTCTTATAACTTAAATTAGCCCATATTTTTAAATCTACATGGCTGCTACCTCATCTCCATTTTGCCCATCCTGGTTATTCTGTGTCTGACTGGCGACCCCGCCTTTCTTCTCCTCAGAGTTTTCTCGTGGAGAAGTCCCACCTATACCTCCTGCCCAGCAATTGGCTGTTTAGCTTCGTATTCAACCAATCACATTGACACATCTTCACACGGTGTAAAGGAATATTCCACGGCAGCCCTGCTTCAGAATTTAGCCTCTTATTGTTTAGGCTCATTTGCTTGTTGCAAATTGAGGGTCCGTGACGTTAGCTAAAGAGGTTTTCTGATCAGGAGTAATAAGACGCTGGTGTGCATTTCAGAGGAACCGTCGCTGGGCTTTCTGTGACTAGAACAGGGAACTCAAAGTAGCTTAAGAATCCAGGTGTGAGCCGGGCGATGGTGGCGCACGCCTTTAATCCCAGCACTCGGGAGGCAGAGGCAGGCGGATCTCTGTGAGTTCGAGACCAGCCTGGTCTACAG
>NW_026071289.1:0-2849 GCF_014885135.2 Alexandromys fortis
TTGCTGCTGTTGTTTTTGTTTTTGAGAAAGGGTTTTTCTGTGTAGCTTTGAAGCCTGTCCTGGCACTAGCACTTACTGTAGACCAGTCTGGCTTCAAACTCACAGAGATTCACCTACCTCTGCCTCCCAAGAGCTAGGTTTAAAGGCATGTGCTGCCACTGCCTGGCTGAGGAGGCTGCTCTTGAACTCACAGAAATCTGCCTGCCTCTGTTTCCCAAGTGCTGGGATTAAAGGCATGCCCCACCACATCCAACTACTCTATTTGTTAAGGACTTTCTCTACTCTTTTCCTTTTTTCTCCAAAGCCTAAATATATATATTTAAACACACTATAAATCATCTAGAGGATTATTTTCTTTATTTTTTCCCTCTGACTCTGTCTTTACTATATATCTTTTATTGACAATATGAGTCTTTAGTCTGCTAAGAGGCATGACTGGGATTAAATCTGCTGCCTTGGCAACTGGATCCAACCCACTTCTTGGCTTCCTTGGCTTGATGGCAGAAGTACTGGCAGGAGCCATGTTTTTCCAACAACCCTATGGAGTTTCTAGGTCTATGCTACCATCAAGAAGTTTACTGCTGGCTGCTCATAAACACCACTTAAGTCTTTGGTGGTGTGGCCTCCTCAAAGAACTCAACAGTTTTTGCTGCTACTGCTGAATCAGGAAGCCTCTTGCAAAGGAGCCATGCCTCTGCTTGCAGCCAACAAATGGAGCCCACCCAAGGCGATGCTGCTACAAAGAAGCTGTGGTTAACTCTGTTCTTCTGTCTGTCTAGAGTCATTTTTTATACAGCTTTCTCAGGCTTTAATTGGAAATGCTTGACAAATGTTTGGATGCCATTTGTTTCCAGACACAGAAAGCAAGTATGTGATAGAAAGTAAACTAGGTATAAGACTTTGAACTCAACAAGATACAGTAGATAGAGAGATAGATGAGTATTTTCTCTGAATTTGTCAAATGCAAATGGAGTAGACAATGTTGATATATTTATTGTCTGTATATTGTATATAGTTATTGTGCTTATTGCATAGAGTTTTCTTATATTAGTTATAGATTTTTCATTTTAGACAATAGGGGAAATGTAGTGACATTTCATTTTTATTTTAATAAATATAACTTGCCTGAAGTTCAGAGAGTAAAACAGCCACACTGGCCAGCTTTAAAGAACAGCTCACAATAACACAAATCTTTAATCCCAATAGCCACAGTAGTTTGCCTTAGAATCCAGGCAATGCATGCCTTTAATCCTCATTGTTCATGCGTTTAATACCAGAAGTAGAAAGAATTATAAGATAGGAGGAGACAGCTCTCAGGCTAAGACTCACTGAAGTTCCTGGAGGCGGGATAGTCATTTTCAGACTGGGGTCAAAGTAAGAGCAAATGGATGACTGTTTTGTTTTTCTGATCATCAGGTTGAACCCCAGTATCAGTCTCTAAATTTCTATTCAATCGGGCATCAACAAATAACTAGATAAAAGCAGAAAATTTCCCAAGTCTTATAAATTTTATACATTTTATTTTTATTAA
Source organism: Alexandromys fortis (assembly GCF_014885135.2). Taxonomy (NCBI): domain Eukaryota; kingdom Metazoa; phylum Chordata; class Mammalia; order Rodentia; family Cricetidae; genus Alexandromys; species Alexandromys fortis. Next base: position 1,532 of record NW_026071289.1, read on the forward strand.
GGTCAATATCATTCAAAAAAGCACAGAAATTAAAAATTGATAATTCCTTCTTGAATTTATGAGCAGTATATATGTAGTTCTACTAAAGAAGTCAAAAAAACTATCCCACTCTGTATTTTATAGCGTTTTCTTCTCTAAGTGTGAATAACAAGGCTAGAAACGTGAGAGGTAGAAAAATGAGATTTTTGACAAGGAAAGGTGTTTGAATATGTGAATAGGTTCCTAAAAGAACTGGGAAAACTGAAGAACTATTGTCAAAAAAAGGAAATATCCTCCTATCTGTGCTACAGGTGTTTGTGTGATCGAGATGATAACTAAAGGCAAAATGATAAACCTGATGAATACAAATGGAATTTTTTAGCCCTGTGGGTTAAAGATTTATTTTGTAGAATATGATAAAATCAGATTTAAAAGTCATACCTCATTATTAAATCCAACTGGAGAAGAAATTTGATGTTGAAATATTTTTTTGAACAAGAAAAATGAGAGGAAATGACTGTCTCTTTCATGTTAATTCAGCTGGTCTCCATGGTATACAAAACAGAAGAGTTTTACATTCCTGTAACAGCTGTGGAGTGCTGTGGCAAACTGTTAAATGTGGCCTGTAGCTAAGAGGGAAATGGCTACAGAATTCCTTTTTGATGAAAACTCACCTGGGTTTAGTAAAACACAGAAATGACCTTTTCTGTTTGTAGAAAGTGAGCATACAGATGGTCCCTGATGGGCCAAGGGTGAGACATGTATGAAAAATTCGTAGATGAGCTGCAGTGAACAAAGACATGGTGTGGGTGCCTAAACAAAAGAAAGAAGACTTGGAGCCACATACATGGTATTTTGAGCAAAGCTAAGGTAAATTCTCTACGTTTCCATGCCTGACATCTACAAAGGCTTATGGAACCAGGTAAGGAACTGTTATAGGGAAAAGTCACATCATTGACTATCAGTTCTGGAAGAAAGGGTGGTAGAATATTGCTAGCTGTTCATTTCAGTGAGTGATGGAGGAGGGTCATCTTTCTATCTGTTGTTTCATTGGTTAAGTAATAAAGAAACTGCTTGGCCTCTGATAAGACAGAAAATTAGGTAGGCGAAGTAGAAAGAACAGAATGCTGGGAGAAAGAAGCTGAGTCAGAGAGTCGCCATGATTCTCCCACCAGACACAGACGCAGGTTAAAATCTTCCCTGATAAGCCACCTCGTGGACTACACAAATTATTAGAAATGGGTTAGATCAATATGTAAGAGCTAGCCAATAAGAGGCTGGAACTAATGGGCCAGGCAGTGTTTAAAAGAATACAGTTTCCGTGTAATTATTTCGGGTA
>NW_026071290.1:0-2865 GCF_014885135.2 Alexandromys fortis
CGGGAGGCAGAGGCAGGTGGATCTCTGTGAGTTCGAGACCAGCCTGGTCTACAGAGCTAGTTCCAGGATAGGCTCCAAAGCCACAGAGAAACCCTGTCTCGAAAAAAAAAAAAAGATTTTCCCTGGTAAGCCACCTCGTGGTGTTACACAGACTATTAGAAATGGGTTCGATCAATATGTAAGAGCTAGCCAATAAGAGGCTGGAACTAATGGGCCAAGCAGTGTTTAAAAGAATACAGTTTCCGTGTAATTATTCCGGGTAAAGCTAGTCGGGTGGCAGGCCACAGCCCCGCAGCTCCTATTACAACAACTTGACAAGTAGGAAGAAGATGCTGTGGCAGGTGGGAAAGATGTGGCGGCAGGCAGGGAAGGCATGGTGGCAGATGGCATCAAGAGCGGGAGGCTGACTGGCCACGGTGCATCTATATTCATGATGCAGATAGTGGACAGGAAAATGGAACTCTCTGTGTCCCAAACACAAGGTCACTTCTTTGCCTCTGCAGATGCTGGTCTCTGGCTGTACCTGCCCATCGCCTGTCATGGCCGTGGCAATAGAAGCCTTCCTTGAGACTTGCTCCAGGCTCTATCTCTCTTGTTTTCCTACTAAAATTAATACCTACATACTTCTAGTGTACCAAACTCTCATTCTCATCTACTTTTACTTTATTTCCTTTAGTAAATTTGTTGATTTGTTTTTTAGTGTGTGTGTGTGTGTGTGTGTGTGTGTGTGTGTGTGTGTGTGTAAGAGAGAGAGGGAAAGAGAGAGAGTTCCTTAGAGGCCAGAAAAGATTCATCACATAGACCCCCTGAAGCTGGTGTTTCAGGCAGGTTTGAGTTGTCTACCATGGGTGTTGGAAACTGAACTCAGGTCATCTGTAAGAGTTGTATAGCTTGCCTTCTATACATCCCCAGTGCTGACCCTGCTGCACATAGATCCCCAGTGCTGAGCCTGCTGCCTATAGATCCCCAGCACTGACCCTGCCACCCATAGATCCCCAGCACTGACCACAGATTCCCAGTGCTGACCATGCAGCCCTAGGTCCCAGTGCTGACCCTGCTGTCCATAGATCCCCAGTGCTGACCCTGCTGCCCATAGATCCCCAGTGCTGACCCTGCTGCCCATAGATCCCCAGTGCTGAGCCTGCTGCCCATAGATCCCCAGTGCTGACCCTGCCTTCTATAGATCCCAAGTGTTAATCCTGCCGTCTATAGATCACCAGCACTGACCCTCTTGTCCATAGTTTCCCTAGCACTGACCCTTCTACCCATAGATTCCTCCAGCTCTGACCCTGTCTCTTATTGGTTCCCAATGATTTATCTCCACAGTCTGAAAAGAGACTACTTTAGCAGAAAGAACTGAGTCAAAGGTCATTCTTGGTTTGAAATTGATTTCCCAACACAAAGAAAGGGAAATTGGAGAAGAAAGAATTGGTTTGGATGACGAGATGACTAATTTGTTTTTAGGCAGGATGACTAAAAAGAGGCTTGGACTATTCAAGTGGGAAACTAACCACTGACAAAGATCAATTTGCTTACTCCAACCGGCCAAACTGCCAGAATCAGCACTTCCTTGTAAGATCTTCTTGGGGACCTGTGAATAAGATGGCTCAGCAGGTAAGGGCTCTTGCTGCCAAGACAAGGCCTGAGTTTGAACCCACATGGTGTAAGGAGAGAACTGCCTCCTGAATGCTGTTCTCTGACTCCCACAATTGCACAGGGGCACCCATGTGTGTTCATATACACAACAAATGAATTAAAAGACAGTAGTAGATAAATAAAAACATTTAACCAAGATGTTTGATTAACCGTGTGTTTGATCTCTTTATCCTCCAGCATCACCCTGCAGACAATGTCTGATCACCTAGTCTGTCCTCAGCAAAAGTCCCCATAATTTCTCCTTACTATTTCCTCTGTGTAATTTCCTACCCACCGCCCCACTCACTGCTCCTTGACCTACATTCTCTGCTGTGCTGCAGCATCTGGAGAAGAACCTGGTCCTGTTCGAAGCTCTCCTTTTCTCCACTCTGCATTAGTACTGAATAAACTCTGATTTCATTATTTTAACCACTGCCAAACACTGTCTCTCCTTCGCTGCTGTCTGGTAAATGGTAGTCTCATGACTGCTAAGCCCCCACATGGCTGAGCCCACTCTGCAGCAGTTGAGAAACCTGCTCAGCAGGGCTCAAGGGGAACCCTGATCTTGTACTGGCAAAGCTCTGGGAGGTAGGCTATGACTTGTTTCTGGCCAGAACCCTGACTCTCAACATGTAGATTCTTTGACTAAATGCATGGGATCCAGTCTCTTCACCAGAGCCAGCTTTTCAGGCCATGTGTTTATGCATCCAGTGTCTTCGCCAGAGACGGCTCTGCAGGCCATGTGTTCATGGATCCAGTCTCTTTATCGGAGACGGCTCTTGTGGGCCATGTTTTCATGGATCCAGTGTCTTTGCCAGAGATGGCGCTGTGAGCCATGTGTTCATGGATCCACCAGTTTCTTCATCAGAGACAGTTCTGCAGACCATTGTTGAAAGGAGCTGCGGGCCGGTTCCTGCCACCCAGCTCCCGGCCGCCTGGCTAGCTTATGCCCCGAAATAACAACACACAAATTGTATTCATTTAAACACTGCCTGGCCCATTTCTATTAATGTGTGTAGCACCCCAAGGTGTGCTTACTGGGAAGATTCTAGCCTACATCCATCCTGGGTTGGAGCTTCATCACGTCTGCCCCAGAGAGGAGAGGAAATGGAATCTAAGCTCACTTCCCTTCTTCCCAGCATTTTGTTCTGTTTACTCCACCCACCTAAAGGCTGGCCTATCAAATGGGCCAAGGCAGTTTCTTTATTAGCCAATGACCTTCCTCCATCA
>NW_026071291.1:0-2850 GCF_014885135.2 Alexandromys fortis
TCTCTCTCCGGAAGCAGAGCAGAGTCTGACCTCACTTCCTCTTCCGCCCAGAATTCTATTCTGTTTCCTCCTCCCATCTATGCTCTAAGCTAAGCCAAGCAGTTTCTTTATTGCTCAGCCAATGAAATCAACAGATTGATATATGACACTCCCACATCAGTTAAGGGGAAGTTTCTACATGTATTAACCTTGATTTTTGGCTTCTGTAGTCCTGCTTCTGACTAACTGAAGAGTGTCAACCCAGGGTATGGCTTTTGTGCTAACAAACTCACCCTGAGAGGGGCTGAGGACTGCACTCGGGTTACGAACACCCAGTGCACTAACCAGCTGCCTAAAAGACTTCCTATGGGCTTGAGCCCCTGTCCAAGTGGTCTTCTCTAATGGGTACCTCACACCGAAAGCAGTGGCTTCACCACGGAAACAGGGACACTTGCTATTTTCCCACCACCACGCCTCAGAATCAACTTAGTGCATGTTTGGATTGTCTTGTGGGAATATATTGGATGCTTCTCAATTGCTGTTTGAATTGCTGAGCTGAATTTCGTTTAAAGAAATAATTAATAAATCCTGACTTGGCACTGGAATTTCTGAAGTGTTCTTGAACCTGCTGCTGCTGTTTTACACTGCATGCTTATACAAGTGGCCTGTGTGACGTTGACAATTATGAATCCAAGCGTTGGTGAACTCTGGAGAATGTTGAAGGCGTTCCACACACACGTTCAGTCGAGACTGAACTCTTTGCATAACGGTCTGAGTCTAAACATTCTATCCTATAGAGATTTTTAAGACTCAAAACCTTGTTAAGGGCAGCTCTGTTAAGACTCGGGAAGTAAAGATGGACAGTGGAACTACACACCTTTAATCCCAGCATCCAGAAGACAGAAGTAGATGGATCAGTGTGAGGCCAGCCTGGTCTACAGAATGAGTTCTAGGACAGCCAGAGCTGTTACACAGAGAAACCCTACTCAAAAAAATAAAGCCGGAAATGGTGGTGCCTGCCTTTAATCCTAGCACACAGGAGGCAGAGACAGGTAGATGTCTGAGTTGGATGCCAGCCTGGTCTATAGAGCGAGTTCAAGGACAGGCTCCAAAGCTGCAGAGAAACCTTGTCTCAAATAAACCTAAGTAAATAAACAAACAAACAGCTCACGAGTCTCAGGAAGTTCCTGGAAATTAGCAGATTCACAAGGTTCCTCCCTCCTCAAGGTTTTAAGGGCTGAGGGAAGAGACAAGCGAGCTGAGCTGTCTAGAGGTGACTCTGGCCTGTTATGCAGTTACGCAGAGAGTTCATGGCCCTCGCTTTTGTGAGTGGTCACTGATGTTAAGCTGAGCCATTGATGTTGCTGCTGCCCTTCAGTCATCCACATTCCCATGTTACCTAAACAAGCTCACTGGCTGGGCAATTTGGACATCAGTAGCAGTGTTACTCGAACCTGTCACTGGTCTCCTACCTGAGATGAGTAGACATTTGTTCGTGTCTCCCAGGAATAGTGCCACATAATACTAGCTCATAGGATCACATTCATTTTCCTCTTTAATAAGTGGTAAAATTATATGCATACCGAAGAATTGCTAATGGCTTTAGATTTTTAAATTTTATTATTTGTACGCAAGCATTTTGTCTGCAGGTATGTATGTATACTACATGCATGTCTGGTGTCTTCAAGGTCAGAAGAAAGTGTTGGGTTTCCTACAACCGACAGCTGAAGACCAACAAGTGCTCTTAACTGCTAAGCCATCTCTCCAGCATCCCCCAAAACTGTTTTTAAAATAATTTTTGTTGCCGGGCGTTGGTGGTGCACGCCTTTAATCCCAGCACTCGGGAGGCAGAGGCAGGCGGATCTCTGTGAGTTCGAGGCCAGCCTGGTCTACAAAGGGAGTTCCAGGACAGGCTCCAAAGCTACAGAGAAACCCTGTCTCGAAAAAAATTAATAATAATAATTTTTGTTATTTACTATCAGTAAATGTCTGATTTGCAAACCTTATTTTAGATATCTATATCAAATAGAATTAGACCCACAAGTAGACATCCCATGCATGTGTTGGTAGTATGAACCAGGAGTCACTGGAGGAGGATGGTCTTGGCTCTGTTGCTGTCATCTCCACCTCCCCAGAGAGAGGGAGCTTCCAAACCCCCAGTTTTCACCATTGCAGCCTATGTTCATAACCTCTGCTGGCTTCCCACCGTGTCACCTCCTAGTGTGTCAATCGAGCCCTCCCCAGTGACCTAACTGGTCTGCACTTGGCTTTGACCCTCCTATATCTCCTGAGCCACATGCAACATATCCTCCGAGTCACATGGATGACTGGTGAGTTCCCACCTCTGGGCCTTCAGTAAAGCTTTTCCGGCTTAAATACACTTCCCTGCTCTGCTGTTCTCTGTCCTCTGTCTGCGGGAACTTCACCGGTTACTCAGGGTCTAGCTCGTGTGTGAAGATCATTCTTGTCAGAACTTGTCATCAAAAGCCTTCTTTAGCCAGTCAGGGTGGTACATGATCATAAAACCAGCTCTTAGGAGGTTGAGACAGGAGGATGATGAGTTTGAGACCATTCAAAAACAAAAGCAAACATAACCCTGCTGAATTATACATCAGTTACAGTTCACCAATCCCACTCTGGGTCCACGTGTCTCCACCAGAGATCTCCACATGATCTCATTTCCCTCCATCCAACTCTCCCCTTCCATGTTCCTGGCATGTAGTCAGTGACATGTTGTTGGGAGCAGTGAGACCCCAGATGCTGAATTTCTTGTAAGCAACTTGTTTTCCCCTGATCTGAGTGCCTACAGCTGCTCTGAGCACCAGACCTTCAGGAGTTCCTGATGGCAGGAGAGTGGTTTCTGGTGGGTTT
>NW_026071292.1:0-2848 GCF_014885135.2 Alexandromys fortis
TTTTTTCTTTTGGTTTTTCGAGACTGGGTTTCTCTGTCCTGGAGCTAGCTCTGGTAGACCAGGCTGGCCTTGAACTCACAGAGATCAGCCGGCCTCTGCCTCCCAAGTGCTGGGACTAAAGGCGTGCACCACCACCGCCCAGTCTTTCTACCTCCACCCTCCTGGAGCTGATTTCAGGCATGACCATCCTCTACCACCTGGGTCCAGTGGATAAATTCTACATTCCACAAGCATAGCTTCTAATGCAGTGGTTCTCAGCCTGTCATGGTTACATGCCAGAGGTCCTGTGTATCAGATATTTACATTACGATTCATAACAGTAGCAAAATTACAGTATGAAATAGCAATGAAATAATTTTATGTTATGGTCCCCATAACTCGAGAGCTGTTTTACAGGGTTGCAGCATTAGGAAGGGTGAGGACCACTGCTTTAAAGCTTGTTGTTGCTCAGTGACTAGGTTTGTTTCATGTATTCAAATTCCAAATTTTGTTTTTCAGCCTCCACAAAACAGTTCAAACCATGTCTGACAACAGTGCACTAACGTCTCCTACAGAGATAACTAACTTGGCAGATTCTTCTATTTTTGATTCTAAAGTTACTGAAACTTCCAAGGAAAACTTGTGCATGGTTTCTTCTTCAAATGTTGATGGTAAGCCTATTATCTGCTTTATAAAGAAAGAGAATGGTTTAATCCTCAAGTACTGACTGCTGGTTTTTTCTGTCACTGATGTAAGTTAAGTTAGAGGCTGTGTGTTGAGTAAGTCCGGCACTATGTCTGTACTCTCTGTCCATCATGTGGGGTAATGCTTCCCACTTTGAAAAAGGGAGTCTTAGTGCTGATACTGCTTTCCTTGTATTGAGACTGTCTAGCTGCAGCATTGTGGTTATGCCAGAGCCGCTTAGCTCACTGCTTTGTAGGCGGTCTGTAAATCCTAAAGCTCCCTGTACCTTAAGGAGGAGGGACATGCTTGATAATGCTTCTTGGGCAGAATTATTTCTTTTGTTTGTTTGCCTTTTGCTACAATTTATCTTTTCCTTTCCTTTCTTTTCTTTTTTTTTTTTTTTTTAAGACAGGGTTTCTCTGTATAGCTTTGGAGCCTGTACTGGAACTTGCTCTGTAGACCAGACTGGCCTCAAACTCACAGAGATCCTCTTGTTTCTGCCTCTAAGTGCTGGGATTAAAGGTAACACCACCTGCTTGTATCATTTCTTTTTTAAAAGTGATACATAGTCATATATTTTTGTAGGAAACTCAGAATTAGGTCATTTTAACTTCTGGGAATGTTCTACCTTCCTCAGGTAGAAGACTTTGTAGCTGGGAAGAAGGTTGAGGAAGTGCTTGCTGACTGTGTTGTTGGTACCCTAACATATTGAAACATTTTACATTTAATAGAAGAAATGCCTCAGGTTGAAACAAGACTGATACTGGTCCAGGAAGCTGGGAAACAAGAAGAGCTTCTCAAGGCAGTAAAGGTAAGGAGATGGAGTTTGTAGTTGATTTCTAAAGAGATTCTTCTCCCACCTGTCTTTCTTATACTTAAGTCTCTTTTCTGCAGACTGTTAAGATAATGGAAGTCCCCGTTATAAAGATAAAAGAAAGTTGTCCTGGAAAATCGGATGAAAAATTAATAAAAGGTGTTATTAATATGGTAGGTAGGTCAAGCATCTCATTGCATGTGGCATGCTTCACTTCCCTCAGCTGAACTGCTCACTCTGGACTGGAATCAGCATCAGGTGTACTGTGCACTCTGAATTAGAAATGGAGGACGTAGCCTATCTTAACTTAGAATTGGGTTGTTTCTGAAGGCCAAAACTATAATTATAACATCTATTATAAGTCCAAATTTTAGAGGCTTCATTATTTAATTTAAATAAAGGATGTAATATTAATATGTACAATAATCTGATAATTTTCTTTTCATTTAGTACTTTTCCTTTAATTTTGTTTAAATTCTTGTTGTTTTTCCAAATTACTAATACCAATAAACAGTGATTATCAATTAATTTGCCTCAGATTTGTAATCTATCTATTTCTCTAGTCTATCTCCATCATTTATTATACTTTGGCAGATTGAACCCCATCTTGTGCATGCTAGGCAAGCATTTTTACTACTGAGCTAACGTCCTGCCCTTCAGTTACGCTAGTCTGCTAGGGCTGTTCAAACAAAGTAACACAGACTAGAGATCTTAAACAGCAGAACTTCATTTTCTCAGTTTTGGGAGCTAATCAAAATTGGTCCCAGCAGGTTTAGAGTGTCTGGAAGCCTCTATTGTGCTGCATGGGCTTTTTTCTTTTCTTTCTTTCTTTCTTTCTTTCTTTCTTTCTTTCTTTCTTCTTTCTTTTTTTTTTTTTTAACTGTATCCTGCCTCATTTCTATGTAGTGTATCTTTGCTGTTCCTTTGTATGTTCATCTTTTTTTATGAACACTCCAGTCAGATTAGATGAAGGCTACTCAGGCACCTCATTTAGCTTTAGTTGCCTCTTTAACATCCTTACCCACATGCAATCCGGTGTTGAGATAAGGCTTCAATATTTTGGGTTAGGGGTTCAATATAAGAACTTCAGGGATAGCTGATTTGGCCCATCATCCAATAATTTTTACTTATCAATTCCGAATTATTTAGTTTTTTCTAGACAGGGTTTCTCTGTGTAGTCCTGACTGTCCTGGAACTCACTCTGTAGACCAGGCTGGCCTTGAACACACAGTCTGCCTCTGCCTCCAGAGTGCCAGGATTAGAGGTATGCACCACCACCACCTGGCTCCATTCAGACTTTTTTTTTATTAAAATATTTATTTATTATGTATACAATATTCTGTCTGTGTGTATGCCTACAGGCCAGAAGAG
>NW_026071293.1:0-2848 GCF_014885135.2 Alexandromys fortis
CTTCTCAGCACCTCATGGAACCTTCTCAAAAACTGACCACATACTTGGTAACAAAACAAACCTCAACAAATAAAAAAAAATTGGAATAACCCAATGTACCTTATCAGATCACCATGGTATAAAACTAGAAGTCAATAGCAATAGTAATTAATACTAATTCCAGAAAACCCACAAACACATGGAAATTAAACAATGCTCACCTGAATCATCAATGGGTCAAGGAAGAAATAGAAGACTTGCTAAAATTCAATGAAAATGACCACACAGCATCCTAAATTTATGGGACACAATGAAAGCAGTGTTAAGAAGAAAGTTTATAGCACTCAACACCTACATAAAGAAGCTAGAAAAGTCCCACATTAGTGAAGTAACAGAACATTTGAAAATTTTAGAACAAAAGGAAGCAAGCTCACCCAAGAGAACTAGATGAGAATAATCAAAATGAGAGCTGAAATCAACAAAATAGAAACAAAGAAAACGGTTCTTCAAGAAAAACATTGCCCTGAAGAACAGACGACAACACACCACACAAATGTACACACACACAACACACACACACACATATATATATGTATATATACCCTGGAAACACCTCTCCAGCCTTGAATCCTGCACTAACTACTGAGTCCCATTAACCTACTTCACCTTCTTAAATATTTTTACTAGTGCCTTTAGCCATTGTTATATTTGCTGTTCTCTTTAAATACTCTAGCATAAGCAGAAATTACATGCTAGGGCAAATTACAAGTATTGTCAGTCTGCTCTACTGAGAGTTCATACCTAAGTGCTCTAGTCACATAGCGAACCACAACAGCAGCTGTCACAAGTGCTACCACCCACTGCTTAACACCATCATTGTTAGCACAGAGGTCAGAGTGGTGTGTTTTGTTTTTGTATTTTTAATTAAACTAACGGTTCATAATAAACGTGATGGATTTGAGAAATGGTTTTCACCGAGAAATGAGATATTCAAGATACGTATTAAAGCCAGATGGTAATGGCACACACCTTTAATCCTGGTACTTGGGAGGTAGAGGCAGGCAAATCTCTGTGAGTTTAAGGCCAGCCTGGTCTATATAATGAGTTCCAGAACAGTCAAGGCTGCATAGAAAAAAAGAGGAAAAAATAAGGGTATGTATTAAGACTCTCTCTTCCTATTTTTCATGAAGTGTAAAAAGTCTTTGACTAGCATGATGTCTACCATAACAACACTTTTCAACTTCCTATGACACACTCTTACCTTCCTACATGTTCTATTTTCTTTTCCAAAGGCTCATAGTAAATGTCTAAATTCTGTAACTTTATGGAAGGCTTGCAGATCCTCAATCACCCTTGGGCCCTCTCTGTTCCAGCAGTGTACTATTTATGGTAGATACCCAACCTTTTATTCCTCAAACTACAGAGTAAAAAGCACTGCTCACTGTACATATAAGAATTAACTGACCCACGTTAAAATCAACAGCATTGAGTGAGCATTATTCTTTTGAGATGTGGTTTTGCTATATAAGAACTCACTATGTAGCTCAAGATGGCCTCAGATTTATGGCAATGCTCAGTCCCTGAAGGGACGATATGACAGGCATGCAACACCACTCTTATGACTGTGTCATGGGAGCCCCCAAACAAGATCACCACAGAGCCAGTAACCGATGCAAACACACTGGGGTTTATTGATTACAAGATTGCTAACTCATTTCATAATCCAACACACTGCTGCAGCAGGCGATGGAGAACAGCCCCAAGCTCTCAGGGTAATGTGTTTTAAAGGGAAAAGCAGGGTGACACAAATCCTGGTGTTTGGGGGATTGGGTAAAAGTATATAACTTTTGAATTCATTGGTTGGAGTATAGGGGAATTTCAAAACAGTGGTTAACTGGTTACCTACAAGGATGTTCGAACAAGCAGATGTTCTTTGGACACCCTGGTGGGTCACTTTGACCAGGGCAGGCACAGTTTCTTGGGAATGTTTATGACTTTACATTCGTCCCCTAGTGTCAGGTCCTATCTAAAATGGAGTTCTTTCTCAAAATGGAGTTTGTTCTGCTCCTTCATCACACCCAGCTAGAAAAAATATCTCTTTATGCTTCAGTAATTGAGTGCTTACTATATAGCAGGCATTTTCCTAGGCTCTGGTAAGGTAGCAACCAACACATTGAAGTAATTTTTCCTCAGAGAACTTTCATACACTACTAAAAAGACAAACAAACATACCCCCAACAGCAACAAAAACAAACCAAGACAACCAACCAACCAAATTATAGATAAGTAACTTTAAAGACTGAGATAACTAATTTCTAACAGCAACAAAGGATATCTACAAAGTCTTTTATCTGAGGACACTCTCAGTAAGCCATCTGGTGAAGTTATTTCTTGGGGATGGTGGCAGAGAGTGCTACCCAAATCCTTTTTCTCCTCTTCGAAGGTGAAAGACTAGAGTTTACTCTATCTGAGAGACCTTCTTTCAAAAAACATGGTGAAGGGCACGTGAAGACTGCAACTGAGCTTAACCTCTGGCCTCTGCACATATGTACACAGGCACACATACACATCAACACCCACATAAAAAAGAGAATTAGTAGAAAATAATTTTAAATCTAAAGGGAAAAATAGACATCTGTGCATTAAGAACCCTGTAGTGATTTGAATAAGAAAAGCCCCCAAAGGCTGATATGACTGAACAACTAGTCCCCGATTAGGAGAACTGTTTAGGAAGTTTTGGAAAATTTGATGTTATTGAAAGAGATGTGGGGCTGGAGAGATGGCTCAGTGGTTAAGAGCATTGCCTGCTCTTCCAGAGGTCCTGAGTTCAATTCCCAGCAACCACATGGTGGCTCACAACCATCTGTAA
>NW_026071294.1:0-2931 GCF_014885135.2 Alexandromys fortis
GGAGCTGCTTGAAATGCAAGAACAGGAATAATAGGGAAGAAAGGACTTTTGAATCACAGGGGAGTATTTGAGGACTACTCAGTTCAGAAGATGGTCCTCTTACTGCTTTCAGCCAGTGATTCTCTCAAGCCCCAAAGCACAGACATAGAGCCTCCCCATCATCACAGATTGTATCTTAACTCAAGGGTGCCCAGGACACTGCCCTGTTAAGTATAAAGCTCCATCAGTATCAGAAATTGAGCACAATCAATATAAAATAAATAGAAATAAATGGTACTGAGTTCTAAGCAGCGCTAAAGGAGGAAAGTCATCAACAGCTGTGGATCCAAACTACAGGGCTGCTGGCTTCCCAGGCAAAGTATGGTCAGTGGTATAATAGTGGCAACTCTGTGATACGGGTAACTAACTTTTCTGATAGGACTAAGGCAACTCCTCCTGACAAAAATCACTATAAGCCACTTAAGAATCTGTAATGGTATTTCAATTGTATTTTAATGAATAAAGCTCAACTGAAGGGCAGAGAATAGAACGACTGCCCTTGTCAGCCTTATAGACCAGTTAAAGGTAGTGACTTCACCTTTAACCCCAGTAGCCACACTAGTTCGCCATAGATAGTAATGCACACCTTTAATTCCAGCACTAAGGAGGAATATAAGATGGGAGGAGACATCTCTGACTTACAGTCTCATTCTGAAATTGCTGAGGTAGAGGTCAGGGTCAACGGCTTGCTTTTCTTACCTTCAGTTTGAACCCAATTTCTGTCTGTAGGTTTTTCTTAATTGTGCCACATTTGGCACCCAGTTTGGAATACAAATTCATTTTTAAGAAGCCATTTTCCTGAGTCATTTTAGTCATCAGCACAGGCCAGTGCTGGACTCAAACCTAGCTACCTGACTTNCTTGCCTGTACACCCATGAATTACTGTGGCATTCAAAGCTTGCTGTCACACCACACATCACCCACACAGCTTCCTGAACCCCCACACCTTCCTGTGGCTCCCATAGTCTCTGTGACTTGCTGCTAACCCCGAGTGCAGCTTCCATGGGGCTATCACAGCTTCCGTTGACTCCTGCGGCCAGTGTGCACCCACTACAGGGTTGCTCTGACTAGCATCTCTTTGACAAAAATTTGTTCAGTTGAGTTCTGTTTAGAGAATTACTGATATTAGAACAAGACCAGAGGTCCAGCATCTCTGGACTGCTTTAGCTGTGTAACTGCGACACCTACTGGCCTACATCATTATTACACCTTAAAATTCGCATCTTAACCAGGATTTTCATGGAGGTACATCATCTAGCAATGGGAAATAATATCATCACCCAGGAATTTAACAACCTTTCGTTTCGACTATATTGGCAGTGCTAAAAGAGGTATATGATCTAGCTGAAATGTATGTATACATTCTTATCCATAGCTGTTATTAATTTGATAATTCATATTATAATTGAAAAGAAATTGACAACAGAGTCAAGAATGACAAACATTTATAAATGATACAGACTTTACAGACTAGTAATGAGAAGTTGACTGAAAGAATTTATAGCATTGAAAATTATAACCATAATTTGACAGGAAAAATTGACTCAATGACAATGGGTTATGAAACCTTATAGAATGATACTGAGAGATTATCTGAAAAGATTCATACTGTTGAAACTGACCATCAAAATCTGTTAAAAAGTTATGACAAGTTACCAGATAGACCATCCCTCATGGAAGGAAGTCTATATGCCATCCAAATAATCTCTAAAGATGGCAAGTTATCATTAATGGAAAAACTTAAAAGATTTGGAAACATATGTACATGATGAGAACCAGAGATTAATCTGATGAAATCATAAAAATATTCACAGTTCAAGAAATTCAGACTCTACAAAAGACAGTTTACATAGATTTGAAACCATTGAAGTACATGTCAGAACTGGTAAGCAAGTAGATGAAGTACAGACAAAAGACAATAATAAATACTTAATATCACCAGTACCTCTTGGACAGAAATGTCTTACCAAGAGTTTTAGCAACTTATCCCATTACTGTTTCTGAAAAGCCAACCAATAGCAAATACAAAAACTGATATAGAGACTGTAAATGGGAACCTATATAAATGAAGGATCCAAAAAATATTAAGTAAGCAGAAGGAGATGTGCTACGTTGGGGAAGGGGTTTTGCTCTTGTTTCGACAGGAGAAGAAAAACTATGGATACCATCAAAATTAATAAAGATTTGATTTGAAAAGGACAAACCTCTTGAAAAAGAGAAATGACAGCTCATCCACAATGGTGACAACCATACAGATGGTAAGGAAACCTCATAAGGGTGGGGGCAGGGTTCTGTTCTTGTCTTTGCAGGAAAATACTCATCCTCAAAAATTCAAGACACCCTAGAATGCTGACAGATGGAAAAATGGCTACCCAATAAGGGTCATAAAGAAAATCGAATATGATTCGTAAGTACAAATGTTAAAACATATACATTTATATGTGTGAGTGTATGTATATTTATGAATATATCGAGCTGGCTTTGGGGTTGCACACTGGCTCTGTCCATCTCTAAAACCAAGCATGTTGTTAAAATAAAAATTCAGAGTTTCTTTCTCATGTCAGGAGCCATGATATGGGACAGAAAGAAAAAAGAATTTTAAAAAATTTACTTTTCTTCATATCTACTTTTGTCGCTATCATACCTTTCATTGAATATATATGTCTGTATATGTCTATATAAATAATGTTTCAGTTTTCCACAATAAATAATGAATTTTCCTGTAGTAATATTTGAAGTTTCCAGGAAGAAGATGGGACCCCACATCAACAACTCCATCTGGTTATATGAAGTCATGATGCTGATAGCGCTACTACAAGACCTGTTTTGGGTACCAGCTGCTCAAGATGGTTCCAACTTGGTTAGCTGAAATGGTGCACTATTTTGTTTTTT
>NW_026071295.1:0-2846 GCF_014885135.2 Alexandromys fortis
TTATGTTTGGATGGAATATTCTATAGATGTCTGTTAAGTCCATTTGAATCATAACATCTGTTAATTCCCTTATTTCTCTGTTCATTTTTTGTCTGACTGACCTGTCCAGTGGTGAGAGTGGAGTGTTGAAGTCTCCCACTATTAGTGTGTGGGGTTTAATGTATAATTTAAGCTTTAGAAGTGTTTCCTTTACATATGAGGGTGCCCCTGTATTTGGGGTATAGATGGTCAGTACTGAGATTTCCTCTTGATGGATTTTTCCTGTGACTAATATGAAATGACCTTCTTTGTCTGTTGTGATTGACTTTAGTTTGAAGTCTATTTTGTTAGATATTAGGATAGCTACACCCGCTTGTTTTTTAGGTCCATTTGATTAGAATATTTTTTCCCAGCCCTTCAACGTCTTTTTTTTCAGGTTCAAGTGTTTTTCTTGCGTGCAGAAAAAGGATGGATTCTGTTTTCGTAACCAAAACAGATATAAAAGGCCTGTGCCTTTTTATAGGTGAGTTGAGTCCATTTATATACAGGAATATTAATGACCAGTGATTGCTCCCACCTGTTAATTTAGTTTGCATCGTTGGTGATGTTAATTTGTGTGTTTTTTCCTTTTTGGGATCTGCTGATATGAGACCATCAATTGTCTGTGTTTTTGTTGATGTGGCCAACTTCCTTGGGTTGAAGTTTTCCTTCTAGTATTTTGTGTAGGGCTGGGTTTGTGGCTAGGTATTGGTTAAATCTGGTTTTGTCATGGACTATCTTGTTTTGTCTTTCTATGGTGATTGGAAGTTTTGCTGAGTATAGTAGTCTGGGCTGGGATCTAGTGGTCTCTTAATGTCTGCACGACACTTGGCTGATGTGGGACAACTCTGTATTCTGTCAATTATGTTTTAAATAAACACTGCTTGGTCAGTAGCTAGGCAGGAAGTATAGGCAGGACAACCAGACAGGAAGTAGAGTTAAGTCAGTGAGAACAGCAGAGTTCTGGGAAGAAAGAAGCCCATTCCTCCCCAGTCCTGTCCAGACAAGGAAGAAGCAAGATGTGACCTGCCCTGCTGAAAAAGGTACTGAGCCATTTGGCTAACATATACTAGAATAATGGACTAATATAAGTTATAAGAGTTAATAAGAAGCCTGAGATAATGGGCCAATCAGTTTATCATTAATATAGTCCTCTGTGTGATTTCTTTGGGGCTAACCAGCTGTGAGACCTGGTGGGAGGACAGAAACCAGGCAGGACAGAAACCCAGACAACAAAAGGCCCCCAACACTTTGCCATGACCTTCTGGCTTTCATTGTCTCCAGAGAAAAGTCAGGTGTAATTCTGATAAGGCTGCCTTTATATGTTACTTGGCCTTTTTCCTTTGCAGCTCTTTATATTCTTTCTTTACTCTGTATGTTTAGTGTTTTGATTATTATGTAGTGAGGGGACATTTTTTTAATCCAGTCTATTTGGTGTTCTGTAAGCTTCTTCTGTTTTCATAGGTATATCTTTCTTTAGGTTGGGAAACTTTCCTTCTATGATTTTGTTAAATATATTTTTTTGTGCTTTTGAGTTGAACTTCTTCTCCTTCTTCTATACCTGTTGTTCTTAGGTTTGGCCTTTTCATGATGTCCCATATTTCCTGGATATTTTGGGTTAAGCTTTTGTTAGATTTAATGTTTCTTTGACTAATGAGTCTACTTCCTCTAGTGTATCTTCAGCGCTTGAGATTCTCCCTTCCATCTCTTTTATTCTGCTGTTCATGCTTGCGTTTGTAGTTCCTGATCATTTTCTCATGATTTCTATTTCTATAATTCACTTGATGTGTTTTCTTTATTGTCTCTATTTCAGTTTTCAAGTCTTGAAGAGTTTCTTTCATATGTTTGATTGTTTTTTCTTGGTTTTCTTTAAGGGATTTGCTGATGTCTTCTAATTGTTTTGTTTGTCTTTTCCTCCATTTCTTTGAGGGAATTTCTCATTTCCTCTTTAAGAATTTCATTCTCCTGAAGTTATTTTTAGGTGATTTTCTTCTGCTTCATCTATATTTGGTTGCTCAGGTCTTGCTGTTGTGGGTCCTTTAGGTTTTACTCATGCCGTGTTGCTCTTTGTGGTGTTGTGTGTGTTCTTACCTTTTCTGCTCATCATTTCCTCTAATAGGTGTGGTTGGTGCTGTCTTGTAATTCTGTTGATTAATCTTCTAGGTGCCAGTGAATCCAAGGCTCAGATAATTGTTCCTCATGGTACAGTCAGTGCAACAGTTCTAGTACCCCATTGTTCACACCATGTTCCTGGAGGTCGCTTAGCACTCCCAAGCTTTGCTCCACTCCCTTGGAGTTTTCTGTCTCAGGCCTGCTCTAGCCTAGGATGGTGGCTCAGACTTGTTTCTGTAAATGTCCCTAGTCTGGATCTGTTCCTGCAGAGGTCCCTGACTTGGGGTTGGTCCTGTAAAGGCCTCTGGCTGCTGTCTAATCCCTTGGAGTTCCCAGACATGGGTGTGCCCTGACCCGCAGAAGACCTGGCTCAGACTTATTCCCTTATAGGTCCCAGACTCATGCTCAGACCTGTAGAGGATTCTGGTTCCTGCCTATTCCCTTTGCCATCCCAGACCAATGCCCATAGGCACAGAGGTCCTGGCTCAGGCCTACTCCCTCTGAGGTCCCAGATTCACGCCCAGACCTACAGAGTTCCTGGCTCAGTCCCAGTTTCTCGGAGGTCCTAGAATCACACCCAGACATTCGGGGGTCCTGGCTTAGGTCTACTCCCTTGAAGGTCCCAGATTCACATCTGGACACTCAGCGGTTTCTGGTTCTGGCTCACTTGCTCAGTGGTTGCTCCCCTGTACCTGTTTCTGTAGAGTTCACTGTCT
>NW_026071296.1:0-2797 GCF_014885135.2 Alexandromys fortis
TGGTTGTGAGCCATCATGTGGTTGCTGGGAATTGAACTCAGGACCTCTGGAAGAGCAGCCAGTGCTCTTAACCTCTGAGCCATCTCTCCAGCCCTGTAGTTAACTTTCTTGCTGGCAAGAGTTAGGCACTGGCAAGAAACTGCCCTTTGATTTAACTACTGACAGTATACTGTCCAAGTTAGATAGGCAGGACACAAAAGAAAGTGACAGCTGAGAGTTGCCCCAACAAAGCAGGACAATCCTTTAAAATTTCTTCACAGAAACTTAGTCAGATCTTCTAGGTGTATAGGCTAAAGTTAAAAGTCCAACACTCCAGTGGAATCTTGGTTGAAATCTTGGGTGACTGTCTAGGCAGTCAATTGTTTCTGTCATTTCTTGGTTTTTAAAAATTATTTCTATTGAGGTATATATTTTTCTCTGCTCTCCTCCCTTTCTCCCATGATCTCCATGCTCCCAATTAGTTCAGAAGACTCTGTCTTTTTCTACTTTCCATGTAGATTATATACATGTGTGTTTCACTTAGATTCCTCTTTGTTATCTACATTCTCTGGGGTTGAGAATTGTAGGCTGGTTTTCTTTGCTTTAGGTCTAAAAGCCAGTTATGAGTGAGAACATTGTATATTTGTCTTTCTGGGTCTGGCTTACCTCACTCAGTATGATGTGTTCTCGATCCATAAATTTGCCTGCAATTTCAAGATGTCATTATTTTTTTCTGCTGTGTGGTACTCCATTGTGTAAATGCAGCACATTTTCCTCACCCATTCTTTGGTCAGGGAGTGTTTAGGTTGTTACAAGGCTAATACAAATAGTGCTGATATGGATATAGCTGGACACATGCACTTGGGGTATGATTGAGAGTCATTCAGGTATATACCCAAAAGTGGTATTGCTTGGTCTTGAGGTAGGTTGTGTCCTAATTTTTTGATAAATCACCATTCTGATTTCTAAAGTGATTGTACCAGTTTGCATGCCCACCAGCAACGGAAAAGTTTTCCCTTCACCTCACATCCTCTCCAGCATAAACTGTCCTCAGTGTTTTTTATCTTGGCTATTCTTACAGGTGCAAGGTGAAATCTTAAGTGTCTTTCAGTCACTTTATAGTCATCTGTTGAGAGTTCTCTGTTTAATTCTGTACAATTTTTTCCATTGGCTCATTTGTTCTTCTAATGACCAGTTCCTTGAGCTCTTTATATATTTTGGATATCAGCCCTCTGTTTGATGTGGGGTTGAAGAAGACCTTTTTCCATCCTGTAGGCTGCCATTTTATTGAACATTTCCTCTGCTTTTCAGAAAGTTCTCAGTTTTAGGTGGCCCCATCTATTAAATATTGCTATTAGTGTTCGTGCTGCTGGGGTTATATTTAGAAAATGGTCTCTTGTACCAATGTGTTCAAGTGTACTTCCCACTTTCACTTCTCTGAAGTTCAGTGTGGTTGGTTTTATGTTTTGATCTATTTGGACTTGAGATTTCTGCATGGAGCTAGATAAACACTATACTTTCTGTTTACTCAGGTAGTATTATATCCTTCTCGGGTCTCTAATGGAGTTAAATACTAGATAATTGTAGTTTTCTCTGTTACCAAATTGAAACAACTCAGAAACTAGCATGAAATATGTAAGGTTAAGAGATTTAAAAATTTTATTTTAGGTTGGGATAAATAATGATTTAGGTACAACACTTTGGACTTACCTAGATAGGATAGATAATAAAGTATTTTCTCTAAATTTACCAAATACAAATGGATTGGTCATTGTTTCCTATATATATTTGTACATAGTTGTTGTATATTTTGTATCTAGCTTTACTGTGTTAGTTAAATCCTTCACTTTTTATTTAGTAAGAAAGGGGAAATTATGACATTTTGATCATGTTCTCATAAAAAAGCTTGCTTGGAGTCAGGACAGAGCTAACAACAACCTGGCTGTAAATTACCCTAGAGGTTTGGGGGTCTTTGACCAGGTAGGAATCAGGATTATGAAGGCCAGGAGGTGGTGGCTCAAGCATTTAATCCTAGCACCTGCAGAGGCAGGTGGAGTTCAAGGCCAGCCTGGTCTAGAAGAGCTAGTTCCAGGACAAATTCCAAAGCTACAGAGAAACCTGTATCCAAAAAAAAAGTCTTGAATGTAACCAAACTCCAGATCCAAACAATCCATAAGTACCTCCTATAATTTTATTTCTAGTAAATCTATTTTTCTCTGCTTTAGTTGATAATTCTCTTTGACTATTTAAATCCTTGTCACCTTATGGTTTGGTTCTAATTACTGTTTTCAATTTTTTACTCCAATCATGGGATATAGATGGTCAATGTCTTGCAACAATTTCTGAAAATTATTAAGATTCCACAAATAACCTCTCCTAATTTTTTACTTGGGCTCAAATTTTTATAAAAGTATTTTATTTGCTGAATAATTAATAGAATCACCTTTTTGTATATTTTCATAAGTAATGCCCAAGTAGACAGAGTTCATTTTACTTCACCAACCATTTTCTCTAAAGTATTTACATTTGAATCAGCTACACAATTTCATATAATGTTGAAAACATACCTAACTTGAGTATAATTTCAATTGTAATAAATAACAAAGTACTAACATGCAGTACTTTATATCCTAATTGGTATATAAGAATAACTTTCAAGGACTAGAAATTTTCATTACATGCTTAAGTGAGTTGAATTAGATAAAACAGTTTGAGTAAGAATATAAAAATCATAGACAGTATGTTTTGATAAAAATGTGAAGTTTATATCAAAAGGGAGCATCCATTTCTATATCAATGTAAAATATATAAATAAGTA
>NW_026071297.1:0-2910 GCF_014885135.2 Alexandromys fortis
AAAGAAGCTGAGTCAGGAGTCGCCATGATTCTCCCACTCCAGACAGACGCAGGTTAAGATCCTCCCTGGTAAGCCACCTCGTGGGCTACACAGAATATTAGAAATGGGTTAGAACAATATGTAAGAGCTAGCCAATAAGAGGCTGGAACTCATGGGCCAGGCAGTGTTTAAAAGAACACAGTTTCTGTGTAATTATTTCGGGGCATAAGCTAGAGCTAGCTGGCGGCCGAGAGCTGGGGCGGCAAGGAAATGGCCCGCAGGTCCGCAGATCCTCACAACGCGCCTCCTCCTCACACAGCCTTCCTGAGGCAGATGCTAAGGGGGAAAAGACTCTGCTAGTGCCCACGGGACACAGCCTGCTCACCTAGACCCGCCACATACACTGACATGCCTTGGGCTCCTCCAATTAGAAGTGAAGGGAACTATGTGTGCTAGCATTTGTGAGGGACAGCGCTCTACTTTATGGATGAAGTCTGGAACTCAGGGAGTCAACAGATCACGCAAGCTGCACAGACATAAAACCCAGAGGCATGACAAAGCAGTGACTGTTGCCAAGAGGAAGAAAACTGTGGAGTTTGAGATTAGTGGGAGAGCTGTGTGGATCTGCCAGTTAAGATAAAGATCCGGGTTGGGTTTGCTTTGGATAAGATTAGGCTACGCAGATGTTTCCACGCGTCCCCGTGGGCCAGTGATTATGGGGGTCAGCCAAACCGCGAGAACACTGATAACATCTCCCTCAGACAGGAGCATAAATCTTGCTTTTTCATATTCCCTGGCTCCCAGGTGAGTGGGTGGCTTCACCCTAATAATTGCCTGTGCTTTCTGTGTCCCTTCTGCAAGGTCTATCAAGATGCTGAGGAATGGCCTGCAGGGTGGGGCCACATGAAAATTTGAAAGAATTCTGAGAAAATGGGATTAAAAAATTTAACATCAAATAGACTTTTAAAATGTTTAGACATTCTTTTTTTCAGTCTTTCCTTATTGAACTTCCCTCTCTCCCCTTCTTTCTTTCCCTCCTCTCTTCTCTCCATTCCCTACTCAGCTCATCCATCTGGTGTCAACTCCTGTGACAGCGGTGGGCTAGTGCATCGAGGCCCTGTGGCAGAAGCTGAGGCCCTGTAAAGCCCCGTCACGGGGATGTCCACTGAAGATCCTGGTATGAAAGTAGATTGGTTTTTCCAGTGAGGAAGGCGGTGTGGAGCTGTCAGAAGGCTATGTGGGAGACAACTACTGAGCGCCTGGGAACCAACTAAATACTGTGGCAGAGATTTCCAGCAAGTTCCCCACAGTCAGACTGTCCAGATGGAGAGCCACATGGTTGCCCAGCTGCACCCTGATCTAGCAGTGAGCCCAGGGCCCTTCTCCCTTGCTTTTCTTTTGGAGTTGGTTAGGGGGTTGGGAGGAAGGACGATGCCTCTCCTGAGGGTAGCTATCACCTTCAGGGTTCTCTCTCCTGAGCCCGAGTTCACAGGTATCTTATAAACAAGACCAGTCCCCTGCCTTGGCTCTTTGTTCCTGTCTCTCACATCCAGACAGTATCACTGGATCTGCAGCCCCTCCCCTTCCCTTCAGGCCGTCTGGTGCCCACTGGCACACACTTTGTTTATGACTCTGACTTGGACATTCAGCTGATATTAATCTGTCAACCCTTGAATTATTAATCACCTTAAAGGAGACACCCCTCTGGGGTCCTTTAAGGTGACTCCGTATGCATGTTTATCCTCTCCTCACAGAAATGGCTAACCCATCTGTCCAGGTCACCTGACTAAGCGATCACAGAAGGATGGGAAACTCCAACAAGAGCTCTACTTGCTTTCCAGGTGGTCACACCACTTCTGTAGGGACCGTGAGACACAGAAGGAAATGGCCCATTCTGGGCTCAACCTGGCCTGCAACTGCCTCCCCTGCACGCTTCCCCTCACTGCCACGCTCCACACTGACACTCGAGGTGACCTTGAAAGCAGTAAATAAAGAAGCATTGGCTGGGGCACCTGGCGATGTTGAAAGGAGTGACTCTGTGCCTGCTACCTCTACATCTGAAAGGAAAAGCACACTGTGTCACGCTCTCAGCCTCAGCTGTATCGTTAGAGCACTGGCCTTTCTTCAACAGCTATGCCCACCACTCAAGCCTCAGCAACCATGTCCCACTAGGAGAAATGAAAAGCCAGATACCCTCTGACCCAGAGGCGTGCATGTGTCCTTGACTGTGGTGCTCTGATCTACTTAACCTAGACTCGGACTGAACTGACTGCACAGAGAGGCCAGTGATGGGCACATGTAGGAGGAGAGGTCGTGGTAGAAGCTGTTTCTCTGCTCTCAGGGGACAGAGGTATCCGAGGGTTCAAGCTCGGGGATCAGCGATGTGGGGGCAGCCCTGGGTCCTTTGCAGCTGGCATGTGAGTTTAAGGTTTATGTAAGTGTGTGTGTGTGTGCGCGTGTGTACGTGTGCGCACGCGTGTGTGTGTTCACATGTGTGGTGTGTATGCCATGGGTATATAAGTGCTCAAAGAAGGCAGAAAAGGGCACCAGACCCCCTGGACCTAATGCTGAGCCGTAAAATCCAGGTTTGGGGAATTGTATCAACTGCTCTTAGCCATCGTTCCAGCCCCTGTTGTGTGACAGTAGACTTGGATTTGCCCAGCCACCCCAGGTCCTCCCACATTGCTCAGGAAGTCTTCATCCCTGGGTGTATTTCCCATAAGCCCTTCTCCTCTTATGTTAAAATGGGTTGGTTTCTATGGCTTGATGCTCAGACCTCCTGTTAGGTACTTCTCCTTCAGGGGGTTGGGGCTGGGGGCGGGGCAGAGGACTCTTCCCCACAACCTCTGGGGTACATTTCTCTCTCTCTCTCTCTCTCTCTCTCTCTCTCTCTCTCTCTCTCTCTCTCTCTCTCTCTCTCTCTCTCTCTCT
>NW_026071298.1:0-2893 GCF_014885135.2 Alexandromys fortis
AAAAAAAAAAAAAAAAAAAAAAAAAAAAAAAAAAAAAAAAAAAAAAACCTGTATTACTTTATGGCTTTCTTGTAATACTGTTTATATTCCATGTCAGGATGAGACTATTCTTTTAAAATAGCTGTAGTCCTAATGTGATTTTGTTGCTGCTTTAAATCCTATTTGTTCTGCATGTCTAATTAGGTTCTGCTTGTCTACACAACTGATCAGTCATAGGTTACATGTTAAATAGGGCAAGACACTCATTCAAGTTTGCAATAATTAATATAATTGTGTGTTCTTTTTATTAATGTTTTTCAAACTATATCATTTTTGTCTTAACTATATTAAAAAAAATCAAAGAACCAAAAGTCATATTTAAATTTTTTTCTTGGTGTGACAGATTAGAAACTGAATTAAATATTTTAGATTAGTCTTAAATTGTCGACAGAAGATCTTCCTTAAAGCATTACAATATACACTTTTAAAATCTATAGTAGAGAATCAAATTATACATATATTTTTATTTTATTATTTTAAATACTTTTCCTAGATTTACTAAGGTACCGAAACACAGTATGAACATGCATGTTTTATATCTAAGACTTATCAAATAGAATGAAATGCAGAAAATTCCTTATCAGTCTGCTTTCGAAGATCAACTTTTTAGGTACTAAAATTTCAATATTTAGAAATTGCCCTATATAATCAGATCTAGTGTAAATTGTTTTTATTCAAGCAAGGTAATTATAATTCTTTGTCAAACACAATATATTCTAACTGCTTAAAAGGTTCAGAAAATTCTGAGACGTAGGAAAAAATATCATTCAGTTTAATAACCATTTAAATGTTCTTTTATGTTGCTAGTTGGTAAATGTGTTTGTAAATCCAGTATTTTTCAAAGTGCATACTTTTTGAAAAATGTTAAATGTTTTCAGAATTGCACAATTAGAGCTTGGAAATTTGGTTTTTCTATATTTGAGTTTAGATATAAGAAAGCAGTACTCTAAATTGCTTGTTGCTTAGTTTTCTGGTATCTAGAAAAAGAGCAACTATATAAAACACCAGTGATGGTTGAAATAATCTGTTTTAATTTTGAGATATGCAATAACCTGAGTTCATACTTCTGAATATGGCTTGAAAATCACCAATGAATTCTTTGAAGGTTGTGAGTCTCAAGGGTCCCTTCAGTTCCTCAAGCTATCTTAGTTTGAAGCCTAATTTTTTTTTAATCTAAAATTTTACTTTATTTTTGCTTCCCTCACCCAACTTTATTTCTTCTCACCCCGCCCCCTACATAACACAGGTGCCTGCTCTTGGGTGTTGATTGACAAAAACCAATACTTCATGTATATTTCCTCAGCTTCTTATTTTCAGAGCCTGGGGCATTGAACCCAGGACCCCTTCATGTCAAAATCTACAGGTGTCCAATTAGCTCAGACTGACCTTATTTCTAGGTAATGCTCCTCCCCCACCCCAACCCCCAGTGTTGGCATTGCAAGCTTGCACCGCCATCTCTGGTTACTTCCCAAAGAGAAATACAGTAGCATGTGTACCCACATCCTCCCACGTGCTTCAAGTGTCTCTATATTGAAGCCTAATTTTGTGTTACAGCAAAGGACTAATGGAATCATAGCCGTGATTCTTACCATCATGTTCTTATGCACAAACCAACAAACAATCACAGCATTTGAAATGCTGTTTTTTTTTTTAAAGTTGTAATAGATCTCTGCTTATTTTTGATATTTGTTATTATATCTGTGTTATTTTAAAAAGCTACTTAAATAAAGCATATAACAAAGAGATAGTTTACTGCTTATCTTACCATAATATGTGCAATTCAAGAATAATATGATAGAAGTAATTCCTTTGATGATCATGGAGAAGATATACATCTAACCAATCACTTAGATTTTATTAAAAAATATACAGGAAACAGAATAGTGACTAAATAGACAAAGAACACACAGGTAATATGAAGGGAAGATAGGGCACATGGGAAGTAACATGATCATGAAAGAACTTTTAAACACAACAGTCAACAAATTGATCAACAAAGATGGAGAATACAGATCAGGCTATATCAAGGTTTTTCATCGCTCATAGTTTTATGCCTTTATGAAGGACAAGAATTACAAAAGATAAAAGAGGATTTGACATTGACAAAACTGTCCTAGTCCTATAAGATACCAGTATCAAGAACAGGAGAAAGAGAAACAAAGATGGAGGAAATAAAAAAAAACTCAAAAATGTGAGATATCAACTGAATATCACAAAATATAATATAAAAGGAGAAATCAACTGGCAGGTTTTAGATATAATTTTCTTTTTATCTGCCTTCTATTTTTTTTCTTTTTTAATTATTTAAGAAATATTACCTCATTATATTGCCCAATTTTGCTTTGAGGTACTGATCTCAAGATTGGATTGTGTATTAGTCTACCAAGTATCTTGGAATGCAAGCGGGCCCCATTGTGTCTGGCATTTAAACACTTAAATAAATGATGCTTATATATAGGAATGTTTGTAGAAGATAGGGTAAGGACATAGAAACACAGTGACTTAATACTGAGTATTAATGCTAAGTATAATAGATATATTATGTTTTGGTAATAAAAGGAAAAATGAAAAGACATAATTTGTCAATATGCACGTTGAAAATGTTCAACATAACTAGTCATTCAGAATATACATACCAAGCTGGCCAGTGGCGGAGCTTACCTATAATCCCAGTGCGCAGGAGGCAGAGGCAGGCAGATCTCAGTGAGTTCAGGGCCAGGTTTTAAATGACATTGTAGACATCTATTTGCATAAACATACACACACACACCAAAAGAGAGAGGGAGAGAAAGGAAGAGAGAGAGAGAGAGAGAGAGAGAGAGAGAGAGAGAGAGAGAGAGAGAGAGAGAGAGAG
>NW_026071299.1:0-2844 GCF_014885135.2 Alexandromys fortis
GGATGCTCACCTTACTAGACCTGGATGGAGGTGGGTGGTCCTTGGACTTCCCACAGGGCAGGGAACCCTGATTGCTCTTTGGGCTGACGAGGGAGGGGGACTTTATTGGGGGAGAGCGAGGGAAATGGTAGGCGGTGGCGGGAAAGAGACAGAAATATTTAATAAAGAAATAAATTTAAAAAAAAAAACAACTAAACAAGACTGTTGTTACCATCATAGTAGCATATTTTACAGGGATGAAACTATTGTAGATCAAAGGGTCCATGGCTATGTTAGAGTTTTAATTTACCTTTGGTAGCTCCAGAGTGCCTTTCTAACACCAAAGACACTGGCACAGAAGGATAAAGGCTTTATGTAGGCACCAGTTCAACTTCTCTGTCAGAGAGTGTGTATATGTTATTATTGGCAATAGGGTTTCCCCTCAGTTTGTAGAGTATAACCTATAGTCTTGACAACAGCCTGGGTTGTTTGGGGGTTTCTAGGAAATCCATTTGGCCAACAATTCAATTGTATGTAATGGAATGCAAACCTGGAAGTTTTCTATTATTATTTGGTAACAAAAGATGTCCAGTTGAGGCATAGTTTATGCCATTATTGGTATTGTTTATCTTCTTCATATATGTATGTATTTCAGAAGTCATCTGTTTCATACTACTGCTGAAATGGCCCTGATATTAGCAATCTCTTACTGTATTCCCATTCTCATTTTCCCTTTTCACTCGCATTCCTCACTTGATCTTTCCATTTCAGAACCCAAGTCACTATCCATCCATATTTATTCTATGTCCATTTCCTAAGGATCTACGTGATTCCTAGAGTCTCTTTCTCTGACCCTAACCTCTGTGCTTCTATGGATTGTAGCTAGATTGTCATTAATTTAGCAGCTAAGATCTCTATATAAGTGAATTCATACCACATTTGCTTTCCTGGGTTTGTGTTACCTTATTCAGAAGGATTATTTTTTCTATCTCGATCCATATGTCTTTGAACTTGATGATTTCATATTTCTTAACTACTGAGTAACATTCAATTGTGTAAAAGTAAAGCATTTTCTTTACCAATTTGTCTTTTGAGTAGCATCTAGATTATTTACAATTTCTGCTATAAATAAAACAACAACAAATATGTTGAACAAGTTTCTCTATGGTAGAATGAAGTGTCAATTGTGTATATACCTAAGGGACATATAGCTGTGGCTTGAAGTTTATTGATTTCCAGTGTGAAATCCATATAGATTCTCCTCTATATGCTGTTATTACCATTAGTGAGTAAAATATTGTTTTGGACCTATAGCAGAGTAGAACAGAGATAGGCAGAGAAAACTAAACAATGCTGAAAGGAAGAAGGAGAAGTCAGGAGAAGCCATGGAGCTGCTGCCAGAGACAGATTAACTGAAACTTTGCTGGTATGCCATGACCTTGTGGTGATGCACAGATTAATGGAGATGGGTTAGATTAAGATGTAAGAGTTAGCAAATAAGAAGCTAGAGCAAATGGTTCAAGCAGTGATTAAATAATATGGTTCCTGTGTGATTATTTCAGGAATGAGCAGTCAGGAAACAAATAAGCAGCCACATTTCAACAAATTGGTGCCCAATATGGGGCCTGAACCAAAGACCCTGAGATTAAGAGACTCATGCTCTACCAACTCAGTTATTTTTTTTTAAAGTGGGGGAGTGCTGCGGGACAGTGGTTTTACCCTGTAAAGATTTGGTTCTTGTACTTGTTTAATAAAATGCTGATTGGCCTGTGGCCAGGCAGGAAGTATAATCAGGGTGACAAGGCAGGAAGTAGAGGTTGGGCAATGAGAACAGGAGAATTCTGGGAAGAGGAAAAAGTGAGTCTGCAGTCATCATCCAGATGCAAAGGACATGAGATGTAACTGCCTCACCAAAAAAGGTACCAAGACTTGTGGCTAACACAGACAACAATTATGGACTAATATAAGTTATGAGAGTTAATAAGAAGTCTGAGCTAATAGGCCATTGATTTTATGATTAATGTAGACCTCTGTGTGTTTATTTGGGATTGAATGGCTGTGGGATCAGACAGGATAAGAAATCTCGGTCAACACAAGCGTGCTGAGGAACACTCATAGTGATTTGATTAGTGGCTGTACAAGTTTGTACTCCCACCAGATATGGATAAATCTCCCTCTATTCTGCATTATTCCCTGAATGAGCAGTCACTTCTATTATTGATTTTGGGTATTATGACAGGTGTTAAGATAGAATGTCAAAGTAATTTTCATCCTAATTTCCTTGATATCTAACAATATTGAACATTTATAAGTGTTTCTCAGCCACTGATTTTTTTGTTTTGAGGATTCTCTGTTTACACCTGATTCCCATTTTAAATTGGGTTACCTCTCTCATACATATATGCTCTCTTTGTATGTATTTTTATAAAATAAATGTCATATATATGATATGTGATAACTATATACCACACACACATACAAACACACATACACACATTCTATTTTTTAAATATTTATTTATTTATTATGTATACAACAGTCTGTCTGCAGGCCAGAAGAGGGCATCAGACCCCATTACAGATGGTTGTGAGCCACCATGTGGTTGCCGGGAATTGAACTCAGGACCTTTGGAAGAGCAGGCAATGCTCTTAACTACTGAGCCATCTCTCCAGCCCCCACACACATTCTATTATTGCATAGTTGGTAAAAATTTTTGTGAGTCTGTAGGCTACCAATTTACCTAATGACTGTGTCCATTGTCTTGCGGAAACTTGTCAGTTTCATGAGGTCCTATTTATTAATTATTTATTATGGTGCCTTGCTAAAGGTGTTCTATGCTACATCTTACTCTCTACTAATGAGCTC
>NW_026071300.1:0-2797 GCF_014885135.2 Alexandromys fortis
TCTGTGTGCCAGGAGAAAGCACCAGATCTCATCATAGATGGTTGTGAGCCACCATGTGGTTGCTGGGAACTGAACTTGGGACCTCTGGAAAAGCAGCCAGTGCTTTTAACCTCTGAACCATCTCTCCAGCCCTATGTTGTGTGTCTTAAGCTTTTCCACAGTGAAGTCAAGTTGTGATTCAATAACTTGAAAAACATAGTTTGAGGCTCTCTTGTCAATACTAAATGTTAAATTCATATCAGCATAAACAATCTCTTTATAATTTAACTTGAATCCTGAGGGGGGGTGTTGATTGATTGGTTGGTTGGTTGGTTGGTTGGTTGGTTGGTTGGGGTCCCCCACCCGGGGTCCCCCATCCCCGCTTCTCCCAAACTCTACATGAGAGTTCAAACAGAAACATATTTCTAAGTATCTAGTAACCGCCTCAGCCTCCCCGCCCCCAGTATCAGGCTTCCCTGAGCCTCATTGGCTCCTTAAAATGACAGTCCTCCAACAAGCATAAAAGGACACTGAGGCTTAATTTATTACTATGCAAACTACATAGCAATCGATAGAAAATCAGATGCTAAATTTCCTTAGTTCTGTTAGGCACCAACTATAGAATGTATTCTTTTTAAACAACGTAGCTCATGTTTCTTGAGCTGTTTATATCAGGGCGCATGGCAGTGTATCCTGAGGTGTTTGTCAGTACTGGGGGATCCCATTGGTACTCCATACCCAATAGGGTAAAAGCCCTGGGCCGAGACACCATGGGCTTGCAGAGCTATGCTTCAGACACACTTGACCTTCCGGGGAGACCAGATGTGAGGAAATACTCCAAAGCGTGACCTTTGCATGAGCCAAAAACCATGACTGAAAGCAGCACATGAGACTCTGCTGC
Organism: Alexandromys fortis; assembly: GCF_014885135.2. Lineage (NCBI taxonomy): Eukaryota > Metazoa > Chordata > Mammalia > Rodentia > Cricetidae > Alexandromys > Alexandromys fortis. The sequence continues at coordinate 881 of NW_026071300.1, forward strand.
CCTTTATCCCCAGTTCTTGGAGATGGAAGAAAAAGCAAGACAGGGAGAGCCATGGCTTCCACAATGACAGGGTCAGATGTGCCTTTTCCAAGGGCCGTCCAGCCTACATATCGCACAAAGACTTTTCTTCCTAAAGTATATCTCTGATTCCGGCCAACCCCCTCCCCGACCGGTGCCCCACACTTGGCAATGGAGAACGAGGAAGCGCCTCCCAGGCCAGAAGTCAGCATGTCTGTGGAGCTACCTGGCTTCCTGTATTACTGCTTCCCAATGTCAGCTTACCCAGTTGTCAGAAAAGCCAGCCAAGTTCCATTAGCTTCTTTACCTGACCAAGTAACCACTTCTGTGTCACTTTTATAATGAGTGATTAAACCTGGTCTTTGTCCACCAGCTTATTTTTGTTTATGAATTAAATCACAACTACTTCTCCCTTTCCTGGAACCTTGCCATCATCAAAATGTCATCAGGCCTCTGGGCACTGAGAGCCAAGTCAAAGTGGAAACCCAAAGGCCACAGCCTCCTTCCTGTCAGCTGGAACACCTGCGGCTGAAGAACAGAGGAGAGTTTGGCACAGCTTCCTCGAAGGAGGTAGAAGGGACACTTTTAGTGTCCAAGTGAGTAGCATACCTCTGGGTTCCAGAAACCTGCTCAGCAGAAGGCAGCACCGCTCAATCGGGGCCAGGAGCAGAACTCAAGGCTAAGGGAATAGAGCCAAGATGTGGCAAGACCTGGGACAGCAGCCACCTATACTGGTTTCCTTCTAGAAAGGATACCCCCCATTCTTAGGACAATTTCCCCTCTATTGTGACAATGGCTTTTCAGCATGCCCACTCCATGAGCCTACCTGACTGGGGAGTTTAGAATATACTAGGTTCTTGACACCACTCACCCTGTGGCACACACTGCTGAGCGACTGCCCTACCACAACCTGGACTGTTTGCATGTATCTAAGTAGATCGAGAGCAACAAGTGATGGGTTCCTCTGTGCCAGTGCCTGGCCTGAGCCTGTTAGACCCAAGGGGAGATTTGAGGGGAGTGTAGTGCAAATTCTGGTGAAAAAGTCTGCACCTAAACAGACTCCTTCGCTTTTGAACCTCCTCTTCCTTTGCAAGACGCAACACAGGGAGTTAACAGCAGCCCAGGAAGACACAGAGACACAGAGACCAGCACACAGCAGACACAGAGAGGAAACAGGAAAGTGTCTTGACCTTCATGATGCCCTGCAGCAACTGTGAAATGGTGTGCCCAAGATTCCTGGCTATGGGAGAGAGTCAAATGCATTCAATACTTAATCTCCCACTAGACGACAATTCTATGGTCTGCACCCGAAGACTTAACTCTTACAGTCTCCTGTCTTCCTCCAACCCAACCACATGCCTTGGTGTACTTACTGACTGCCAAGAGTTAACCATTACATCCAAGACCAAAGTTGTTTCAATTCCCAAAAGGATTTGGTAAAAATCAGCAAGAAAATAGTTTTAGTACGTGGTGCAATTTTTGCTTATACAACAGCTCCAATATTAGTACAGCTTTTAATGCCAGGGGCATAAATCAAAACGAGTAATTGCAGAAGTGTCTCAAGAGGGATGGAGCAAGACTGAAAGCAAAGTCGAACTTCTGGCTGCTCTTTGGAGCAATAATTCCACAACCTTGACCAGTATGATGCATTTCTAGGAAACAAAAAATTTCTAGTCTCGACCCTCAGAGTGCAGTCCACAGGCTGAAATGAGCAACGTCACCAGTGAGCATCTCAGATATGCAGGGTCGCATGTCCTAGGCCAGAACCACTGGACAGAACCTGCACTACAGCAAGATGCTCAGCTCTGACTCAATGCACACCGAAGTTGAACTTTGCTAGCCAATCACTGTGCTGCACATCATCACTGCACAGCAGCTCCACAGCCAATCACTGTGCTG
>NW_026071301.1:0-2843 GCF_014885135.2 Alexandromys fortis
CGTTATTTGGTACTGTCGTGTTTATTATAAGATGCTTCTCAACACCCTTTGACCGTTCTTCCTAGTTATCCGTGGCCCTTCCAGATGTGACGAACGTTCTCCTCACACTCTGCTACAGTTCTTCTGGAGTGTCCTCTCCTTAGGGTGGAAAGCGGGCTCACTAGTGCTTCTAGAGGTTGCAGAGCCACCTGTGGGCTTTTGTGGGCAGAGCTCTGATTGCTTGTCCCCTTCCTCCATTATCTTAGATTCCAGAAGATTGTGTTTATACACTACAGGATGATCCCCTCACCAATGCCGGGTCCTCCCTTCCTCCCTTAGTTACTTTCAGTGGCCTAAGATAGGCTTCTTCTGCATTACTTCACTTCGGAAAATGTCACCACTCTATCATGAAAGTTAATTGTGTCATGGCATTGAGCTGTACTATGCCTAGACATGCTTGAACTTATTTGTGCCCATGATACGGATTTGATGTTATGACCTGACAACTTGCTTCATATGGATTATGGGTAGATGCTGAGGGAACGTCTAGGTAGAATTTAGCTTTGAAAGTCACGACATACACACTTCCAGTCTTCTCATGAATCTCTGGGTTTGGCCTTGAACTAAAGTCACTGAGTTTTTGCTATACGGGGGTGTGCACTTAGGTACCACAGAACTCGAGGTCCTGGAATCTGATTCAGCATTCTACTCTCTCCACAGGCATTTAGTGTGGAGTTGTCTCTAGGTTAGTTTCCTTGTCACAACTTTGTAAATTGTACTAAAGTTGTCTGCAATGGCTCTTTCTAGATGTTCCAAGTGTATTTCCAAAGGCTAGTCAGAATTGCACGGCTGTGGAAAGCTTGGCAATGCATGGCTCTTCCTGGACCCCCTCAACTCACTTACTCTTCTAGAGGCTGCCATGATACTGGACAAGGATTTTCCATCCATTTTTTGATAGAAATAAGACATTTTGACAGGCCTTCATACAGAAATACAAAATTACATGGAGAAAAGCTCATTTGTCACAATTTCACTCTTGAAGTTGCCTTCGTTAAAATGTGATGACTTCATGGTTCTGTTACTTTCAAACCTCAGGTTGTCAAACAGTATCATAGCCCTGGGGCCAATTTGGTTTGAGTACAACTGGCAGGGAGATAGAATAATTCATAACAGTGGTAGTAGTGTAGCTACGCTTTGTGTCCATCTATCCCTCCTTTTGCTCAAACTCTTTCATATTCCCATCTTAGTTTGTGTACTACTGCTGAGATGAAATACCATGATAAAACGTATCTCGAAATAAAAGGGTTTATTTGCTTCACGCATCCAATTATAGTCAATAATGGAGGAATTTAGGATAAACACTAAAACTGTGCAAGACCCTGGAGGCAGAAGTTGCTAGGGAGGAGGTAATCCTTTTACTACTAGCTTGCTCTCCGTGGGTAGGAGCTGGTTTCTTCTAGAGGCCAGGACTACCAGCACCCCACAAAGGTCTGGGCCCTTTTGCCATATTCACTAACTGCCCTCCAGCCTTGCCCTCAGCCCCATCTAATGGAAGTACTTTCTCCTTTTTTTGCTTGAAGAGAAAAATTTTATTGTTGTAGGCATCCTTCCACCTCAATTGTTCTCTGGAACCTGTGGACATAATTGTTTTCTGAACCCCAGGAACAATATCATTGAGCAAGTCCAACAAAGGGATAGATGTCCCATTTCTTAGCAATTACACGATGTGTCCATTCACCTCAAAATATCTTGACGTCAGTCTAGCATGGCAGACTTGGAGGGAGTGTATTTCATTTCCTTTCAGAGCGTTTGTCTTTTTCAATTTTTCTTCCATTGCTGTGTACACATTCTTGACACAGTGTTATCTTCTACTCCTGGGGATGGGCTAACACAGGATGGAAATTGGAAGAGAGGTATAATCCTTTGGGGACTGTTTTGGAAACCAGGAATAACCAGCGTGCATCTGCAGGCAAACCCAGCCTGCCCTATCCACTGTGATGTTTCTGTCATGGACAATGCAGCACCTGCATGCAGTGACTGGGGGCGGAAAAGCCCTTTAAATTTGAGGGAAGATGCTGAGGCTTGACAGCCCTAGGGTGAGCATCTCTCATGCAATTCTTTCCCAGGCTGCAAAAAGAGGACTCCCTTTCTGAAGTGACAATTTCATTTCTACCATCATGGCTCTCTTCGTTTTGAAGCTTTGAGGCCTGGGTTTTTAAACTGTCTTGAGTTTCTTGGGAACTGGCTTCATTTTGGCCTCAATGTTTGGGGAATATGAGTTTTCTTCAAATGAGTTTTTCTGAAGTCTCACGTAGACTTCAACTTGCTTGCCTTCCGTACTCCAGTTATGACATAAAAAGATTCCCGAAGAGTGTTCCTGCACACGTCATCAATAGGGTGCAGGATGACTGACAGGAGCGGCTAGGGCTTTAGCTTGGATACCCGAGGAGTTGGTGTCCTGAGAAACTGGCGTTGGGGAAGTGGTGACTTGAGGTCTGTGCCTGAAGAAGCACTTGGGTTTGTTGTAGGCACGTGTGTGGTTGAGGTCCTCAGTAGCTGGGACCAGCATTAAAATGATTTCTTGATTAAACTCCCTTTTTGTACCTGTGCTGGCTGGAGAGTGACATTTTATGCAGGACAGAAGCATTTTCTTAACTGTGGTTTCGTCTCAGATGATTTGGACAACTTTGGCCTAAGACTCTGTAGCACACATTACACATATGTGCTACCTGAGTGCATTTAGTGTTGCCTGTATGTACATAGGTTTTTTTCACCCCAAGTGGTTAGCCCTAAATGTATCTGGGGCTTGTCTTTGGAACAGACTTTTTTTCCTTTTCTCAGGAGCCATTGAGAATCTGCAGCTT
>NW_026071302.1:0-2844 GCF_014885135.2 Alexandromys fortis
ACTGCACAGAACTTCTTGGCCCCTTAGAATCCCGCAAACCAACAATCCCGATTCTTTTGCAACCTTTAGTTCAGGAACTCTAAGAACAGCATAATAGTATGAAGTCTTGGGGAGTCCTGTAAATCCCAGTCCCCACATGATGGTCCGCAGCCATCTCTAACTCCAGTTCCAGGGGATCTGACACCCTCTTCTTGCTTCCACAAGCATTATGGACACATGTAGTACACAGACACATGCACATAAAATACATTTAAAAAATGAGATCGAGAGAGACAGGGAAAAGAGCACAAGACGGGGGCTCACTATGTAGCCCAGGGTGTGCCAGAACTCCCCATGGAGACCTGGTTGCCCTTGAAAGAGATCCACCTGCCTCCTCCTGGAAGTGACACCAAACCCAGCCAGTCTGCTGCTTTAGGAAGTGATTAGGTGCATATCTTTAATCCCAGCATTCAGGAGGCAAAGGCAGGCAGAGATCTCTGTATCTCTGTGAGTTTGTGGACAGAGAAACCCTGTCTCAAAAACAGAACACAACAAAACAACAACAAAAAAGAAGCGACCAGGTATGCGCCTTTAATCCCAGAACTCAGGAGGCAGGCAGATCTCTGAGCTTGAGGCAACCTGGCCTACAGTGTAAATTCAGGACAGCCAAGGCTACACAGAGAAACCCCATCTCTAAGAAAACAAAATGGAACGAGGGAAGATTAATTCTGAGAACAGTAGCAAATGGCTTACTATAAGGATTCCCACCTTCAGGACTTCCTATTTAATCAGTACTGTGACTCAAACAATCTGTGACTCTAGACAGACAGACACTAGGGCAGCGGAATGGCTGAGGGCGGAAGGGCTTCAGTCCCTAACTTAGACACAAGGTCTTGCTACATTGTCTAGGCTGGCCTAGAACTCATGACCCCCTGCTTCAGCTTCTCAAGCAGCTTGGAACACCGGCATGCAGCATGCCAGACTTAGAGAAGAGAACCTTTAAAATAATCTAACCAAATCATTTAATTTTCCTAAAAGACACACAGACTTGGAGGAAAGGGGAGCTGCCATCACAGAGCCCCAACCCTTAGCCCAAGACCACCAGGCCAGTTGCGGTTTTTATTACCCTGAGGAGCCTCAGGCAATCTGAGACTTGCTCAGACCACAGTCGTTCAGTGGGAGGGCTTGGTGGGGTGCCCCAGCCCAGAGTCCCCACTTAGCCTTGGCTCAAAACTAAACACAATCTCTTCAGATTGGACCCCAGGCTTCAGGGTGGTGAGAAATCCACACGCAGGGAGAGACCCTGATGCCTGAACGAACACGTACAAAGCCCAGCCTCGCGTTTGAAGACAAAACAAAACCCTTTGAATTGTCTCATGTTCCACCTGACAGTGAGAACCAGGAACAAAATGCAGCCGATTCAGGGCAGCGTGAAACAGATCTGGTAACTGCTGGACCCCTTTGGGAAGGGGCAGATCAGGTGTATAAACCCCGCCTGTCCTGGGACAAAGCTGAAGGGTAGGCAGGGCAGCAGTTCTGGGAACGGCCAAAGCAGAAAGATTCCATTTAATGATGTAGCTCCCAACAGGCCGGGGAGCAACAATTACCATCTTCCGATATTCTCCTGGCATCCCAAACCTTTCCTTCCTCACCAAGAGTCACCACAGAGACGGTCTCACTATACAAGACAGACGGACTTTAAAGGGGCGCCTGGGTTTCTCTAGACCTTGGGTTCTTTTCTGTACAAGGCTCTGATGTCTCCTTTCAGCCCAGAGAGCCTGTGGCACCACACCCGGCCTCTCACTTCCAGGTTGGAGCACTGACACAGAAGGAGCCTTGGAGGTGTCTTTCTTGGTGTTGTCATCTTCTTTCTCTTCTTAGTCTATCTGTGAGGGTCAAGAAGAACTGGAACTAAGAGCTGGACTCCAGGGCTCAACTGGTGGTTCAGTGGTTAAAAGCACTTGCAGGTCTTCCAGAAGATTCGAGTTTGGTTCTCAGCACCCACTTCAGGTAGCTCACTTGCCTGTTAACTCCAGCTCCACGGGTCCATCATCTTCTGGTCTCCAGAGGCACCCACATGTACACAGCACAGACATACACACATATACACGAACATTTTTAAGGATTTATTTATGTGCATGTGTGTGTGTGTCACATGTGTGTTTGACGCCCACGAAGGTCAGAAGGCATTGGATCCCTCTGGCACGGAACCTACTGATGACTGTAAACCATCACATAGGTGCTGGGATTTGAACCTGGGTCCTCTGGAAGAGCCACAAGTGCTCTTAACCACTGAGCCATCTCTCCAGCCCCATGCACGTAACATTTAGACTAAAAGAGAAAAGGGCCAGCAAGACAGCTCAGCCAGAAAAGGTGCTTGCTGCTAAGCCTGACCACCCGAGTTTGACCTCTGCAGTCACATGACTCCCACAAGTTGTCCTCTGACCTCCACACACTCCACACGAGTCATCGACAGCACCACCCCCATCAAAAAAACATCAGTGTAATCAGGGCCGGAGATCACCCAGAGGACTCAGGCTTGATTCCCAGCATCCATGTGGTGGTTCACAACTTCCTACAGCTATAGTTCCAAGGGATCTGATGCCCTCTTCTGGCTGCTACAAGTGATGCACACCTACACACACAAAATCAAATAAAAACCTGGATTTAAAACCTGGCTCCATTACTGGCTCTATGTCCTTGAACAAATTATTTACCCTCTCTGAGCCTCTCTCCTAATTTTCATTTGCTTGGTTTTTTTTTTTTGTTGTTTTTTTTTTTGGTTTTTCGAGACAGGGTTTCTCTGTGGCTTTGGAGCCTGTCCTGGAACTAGCTCTGTAGACCAGGCTGGCCTCGAACTCACAG
>NW_026071303.1:0-2742 GCF_014885135.2 Alexandromys fortis
GGCACCAGACCCCATTATAGATGGTTGTGAGCCACCATGTGGTTGCTGGGAATTGAACTCAGGACCTTTGGAAGAACAGGCAATGCTCTTAACCTCTGAGCCATCTCTCCAGCCCCTTCATTTATTTTTCTGAGACAGGGTCTCATGTAGTGATACAAACTTCCAGCTGCTACAACTGAGATGGCCTTCAGCTCCTGATGTCCTGGTCCTCCTGCCCCCACATCCCAAGTGCTGGGCATACAGGCATGTGCTGCCGTGCCCTGTGGTGTATTCTGATCCGAGTTCACCAGTACACTAAATACTCATTAGATCAGAGCCCATGTCTGGTCGTCTCATCACATTCAGAGATGTTCAATGTTTCAAATGCGGTTTTTGATGTTATTTGCCAAAAAGATCCTAAGTAACGGATCTTTGTGATTCTTTGCTAAAAGACTTGGTTACTGTAGACTTTTCTTATTATTTTCTTAAAATTTCACTTGCAAACATTTTATTTTCGACTCATATACTAAATATTGGGCCATTGTTTTCTCTTTTGTATTTTTGCAGAGTTGAGTGTTTTCTTTTGTAGTCTACCCTAGTCCCATACTTCTTATATGCATATGTAGCTTAGAAATTAAGGCTATTGGTAGCCTTAATTAAGAATATTGCTAGCTAGTAAATAATTACAAAGATGAAAAAAAGTAAAAAAAAAAAGAGCTGTTGTACTTTCAGGAAGGATATATTTTTTATTTGTGATGTATAAACAAAATGAAACAGGTTTTTGCTGTTGTTGTTTTTTCTGAGGGGAGTGTTTTGAGACAGGGTTTCTCTGTGTAGCTCTAGCTGTCCTGGAACTCACTCTGTAGACCAGGCTGGCCTCGAACTCACAGAGATCCTTCTGCCTCTGCCTCCTGAGTACTGGGATTAAAGTGTGCACCATCACTGCCTGGCTGATATACTCCTTTTTTTAATTTTAAAGATATGATGAGCATCTTAGGCGGTTTGGCTCTTACATACCTACTGCATCTTTCCATATTTTTTTCAGTTTTTGCTAAAATTTTCAACATATTTCATCTTCTTACAGATAGAAAGCAGACCTATTTTAAGATAAGTGTCTGTTAGCCCTACTGTCTAGATCCCCTGTGGATCCATTTTTATTAGCTACTGTTTACGCCAGTTCTCTGTCATGTCAACTTACTGGTGTGTGTGTCTGTGTATTATAATTTATATTTTAAAAATTGTACAAGTAATTTGAAGTCTTTAATATATTTAGAAGAGTATGCTCTTCTACAAAGGCCTTAATTCTATAATAGAATTAAATTGATGCTGTTTGTCAGGCAAAACAGAAAACTTCATTTTAGATGAATAATGCATCAATAGAAGTCCTAAATATTACATAAGACTTTTAAAAATTGCCTTACTGAACTGGTCACTGTGGAGCACCTATGTAAGCTCTGGATTTGATTGCAGCACTGGAAACAAATCTCACATTTGTAATTCAGATTTAACTGAGAGCTGTTTATCTGCTAAATTTGGCCAACCAAGCCGTGTATTATCAGTTACCCTTCTGTGTCTCTAGAACTGGGAAAGCAGGCTCTCGGTTTCCTTCTGTAATGGGCTTTGGGAAGCCCTGGTTGAGAAATGCTTCTCCACGGCGCTGTAGGTAGCAATCGAGCGTCCCTTTAATCCAGCTCCAGGGGCTGCGGTGGTCTGAAGCTGGCTGTGTCCCTGTGAGATCTGCTCTACTTTTGCCAACAGCTCTACCCAGCTTTCACTCTGCCCATCTTGAATTGGCAGGTGCCCTTGGGGAAGAGACGGCCTAGATGCTGGGGTCATATCTTTGAATTTCTGTATAGATCTTGGCCTTGTAATTTCTCGCTCTCCTGCTAGCTCTTTGATGCATTTGTACAGATTTGTTTTCAAACTGTCATTTTCAAGTTTCTTCAGCAGGAGAGTTGACCTAAATTACTGAATCTGCTATTGGTGGAAGCAGTGCACAATTTAAAAACCACACAAGAAAGGGCCATGGTTGAACTCCTGGACAAAGCCTCAGTAACATAAAATACTCTATTTAGGAAAGAAAGTAGCATATATTTTAGACTATGCACTTATATTTTTCTAAAGGAAAATGTAAAGTCAGTTTAGGTAAGGTGTGTGTGTGTGTGCACACGCATGTGTGTCATGTGTATACATGTATGTGGGTGCAAATGCTTGTACACACCTTGCAGGGCCACAGGAGGATGTCATGTGTCCTGCTCTTCCTTCCTTATCCTCCTAATTCTCTCACTGACTCTGGGCCTAGGCTGCTGGCCAGCAAGTCCAGTACTGGGCTTATAGACATGTGGCCATGGCTCTTTTCAGACCACTTCTAGGGACTTGAACTTGGCTGGCCAGGAAGTGCTCTTCCCCATTGAGTTATCCCCCATGGGTAAATTTTTTTTTTTAATGTAGAGGCTAACAAACTTGAGTTCTAGCCAATTAGGATATATATTAACCACTTAGGTTTTAGCCCTTTGCCTGATATGATCTAGTATTTTAGGTAGATTAGTAAGAAAGGTAATTATTTTTAATGGTAATACTTGAATCATCATACAGCAGTGCTGCCTCTGTTTCTGGCTCACCACAGGAAATGTAAACAATGATCAGGAAGCTGGTTGTCACCTGAGGGTATTGTGTGTGTGTGTGTGTGTGTGTGTGTGTGTGTGTGTGTATGTATGTATGTTGGCCTCTCGGCCCCTAAGAAACAACTCCAGCCTTTTCCAC
>NW_026071304.1:0-2824 GCF_014885135.2 Alexandromys fortis
CATCAGCCCAAAGAGCAATCAGGGTTCCCTGCCCTGTGGGAAGTCCAACGACCACCCACCTCCATCCAGGTCTAATAAGGTGAGCATCCAAACTGCCTAGGCTCCCACAAAGCCAATAGGTGCAGTAGGATCAAAAACCCACTGCCATTGTTCTTGAGGTCTCAGTAGTCCTCATTGTCTGCTATGTCCAGTGAGACCGGATTTAACCCAGGCTTTTTCAGACCCAGGCCAGCTGGCCTTGGTGAGTTCCCGATAGAGCATCCCCATTGTCTCAGTGTATTACCCATGCTCATGGATTTGGTAGTATCAACATAGTAAAAATTGCCATCTTACCAAAAACAATCTACAGATTCAATACAATTCCCTTCAAAATCCCAACAAAATTATTTAAAAACCTTGAAAGGACAATTCTCAACTTCTTATGGGGAAAAAAAAACCCAATACACAAAACAACTCTGAACAATTAAGGAACTGCTGGAGGCATCACCATATCTGATCTCAAGTTGTGCTGCAGAGCTATGGTAACCGAAACTGTATGGTAGCAGCCTAAAAACAATACGTAGATCAATGGAATGGAGTTGAACACAGACATAAATCCACACACCTATGGACAACTGATTTTTTTTTAAAAGAATTCAGATATACACACTGGAAAAAGGGACAGAATCTTCAACAAGTGCTACTGATCAAACTGGAAATCTGCATGCAGAAGAATGCCAATAAATTCACGTATTTATCACTCTTCACAAAACCCAAGAACAAGTTGCTCAAAAACCTCAACATAAAACAAGATAAACTGAACCTGATAGAAATAAATGGGCCCTCATGAAACTAAAAACCTTCTGTAAAGCAAAGGACACTATCAATTGAACAAAGCGATATCTTACAAAATGGAAAAAAAATTACCAATTCTACATCTGAGAGAAGACTAATATTCAAAATATATAAGGAATTCAAGAAACCAGCTATCAAACAAAAGAACCCACAAATGATCCAATTAAAAATGGGGTACAAATCTAAATAGAATTCTCAGTAGTGGAATCATAAATGACTGAGAAATACTTAAAGAAATGTTCAACATCCTTAGCCACCAGGGAAATACAAATAAAAGCTATTCTGAGATTCAATCTTACACCTGACAGAATGGTTAAGATCAATAACACAAGTGACAACTAATTTTGACAGGGATGTGGAGCAAGGGAAACACTCCTCTGTTGCTGATGGAAGTGCAAACTTATTCAGACACTGTGGAAATCAACATGGTGGTTCCTCAGAAAACTGAGGATCAATCTACCTCAAGATCCAGCTATACAGCTTTTGAGAATATACCCAAAAAATCTTTCATCTTAACACAGGACACCTACTCAACTGTGTTCATTGCAGCTTTATTCATAATAGTTAGACACTTGAAGCCACCTAGATGTCCCTCAACAGAAGAATAGATAAAGACAATGTGGTACATTATTACAATGGATTATTACTCAGCTGTCAAAAATGACATCATAAAATGTGTATACAAATGGATGGAGCTAAAATTATCATCCTGAGTGAGGTAACCAAGACCAAGAAAGACAAACATAGTATGTATTCACTTAGAAGTGGATATTAGCTATTAGGTAAATAATAATCAAGGTATAATCCATAGACCCAGAAAGGTTAGGTTAAGAAGAAGTTTCTAGAGGGGACCCATGTATCTCCCTGGGAAAGAGAAATAGAATAGACTTTTGGATGAACTTGTGGTAGGTAAGGACAGAAACAGGAAGGATCAAGTGGGGGAATGGATGGAAGGCAGGGGGAGAAAGCTGGAATTGTGGGGCACATTGTGGGTGCAGTGTGGAAACCCAGTGCAGTGGAAACTTCCTGGAATCTATGAGGATATTCCTAATAAGGACTTCTAGTCATGGAAGCTATGGAGTCTCAACTGGCCATCTCTTATAGCCAGGCAAGGTTTTCAGTAGCAAGACCAGACTGCATTCATTTGAGTTTTGGGCCAAGGAGAGCCCCAAACAGCCAAGGCTGATGCTAGGATAGGGGTTTCTCTCCACAAACTGACAGCGGAACCCCATTGCCGAGGAGAGCATCTGCACAGATCACTGACCGTGTAGGGGTCGAGCTTGTGACTACAAAGAGAATTCACCAACAACTTCTAGTCTCTTTGGTGTGGTAAGGTACTCTGTAGGCTACAAAGAGAAACATGGACACGAATTCAGCCACAAAACCTGTCCTAAAATCTGTCCTGCCTGCAAGATGTCCTGGAGCAATGGTGGTACAGCACTTGTGGGAGTGGCCAACTAATGTCGAGTCTGAAGCCCATGCTATGAGAGGGATCCCATTCCCTAAGATGCCTGGATGGTCAGGAACAAAAACTGGAGAGAGCCCAGAGGCCCAGTGTATAAACAAACATGACTAGCAAAAAAAAAAAATAAATTAAAAAAAATAAAACAACAACAGCATGGAAAACAATGAAATAATTCCCAATGATATTCTGCTGTACTCGTAGAATTGTGCTCATCCAGTCATCACCAGAAACGCTTCCTCAAGCAGCAGATGGGAGCAGGTACAGAAACTCACAGCCAGACATTATGCAGAGAGAACAGAGAAAGTCTAAATTGGAGGTCTCCATTAGCTCCCTCTCCACGGAGCTCAAGAAACTCTGAGAAAGAAGAGGTAGAAAGTTTGTAGGAGTTAGAGGGGATGAAGGGACCAGGAGAAAAAGCCCCACAAAATCAACTAGTAGGGTCATATGGGCTCATGGTGGGGGAGATGGAGAGGGAGAAGGAGAGAGAGAGAGAAAGAGAGGGACAGGGAGAGAGAGAGAGAGAGA
>NW_026071305.1:0-2779 GCF_014885135.2 Alexandromys fortis
GGGAAGAAGGAAGGAACAGAAAGAAAGAAGGAGGGAAAGAAAGATGGAGAGAAGGAAGGGAGAGAAAGGAAAGGAAGAAAGAAGGAATGAAAAGGAAGAAATCGATGGGGAGGGAGGGAGGAAGCAAGGAAGAAAGGGAGGGAGGAAGCAAGGAAGGGGAGAAGGAAGGAAGGAAGGGAGGAAGGAAGGAGAGAAGGAAGGAAGGAAGAGGGAAGGAGGAAGGAAGGAAAGAAGGGAGGGAAGGAGGAAAGGAGAAAGGGAGAAAAAACGAAGGAAGGGAGGGAGGGAAGAAGAGAGGAAGGAAGGAATTTTTTAATCAGTTCACATTCACTAAGGGATGAGAGGATTTTATTTTCTTCCAGAAATTTCACTAGAAAAGCTATGTAATGTCTTTAACGTGCTTCAGAAACTCAGTATGACACCCTGTTCCTCTGCAACCCTGCTTTTGCAGTACAATACTGCATCTAAAGGGAGTTGCAGCTCCTCTGCACCGTTCATGTGCCTGCACTGCCCCCTTAGCAGAACCTCCAGAGCACTGCAGTTCCCCCAGGCAGAGCTTTATCCTGTAGTCTTCCTCAGACAGCCCTGCTCCAGAGAGTTGGCAGAGCTGTAACCATCCCTGTAGCTTTCCTCAGACACATCCTGTCCAGGGAATTTTCCTTCTTCCTCACGTCTTATCTTTCCCTCTCATCTCACTTTAATATGCTGAGCTGTAGTTGATATTTGCATATTTCCTTCTGGACCCATAGGATAAACTTCCTTCTCTTTTGTTGCCCCTCTTGCTTTGCAGCCACCTCACAGACAGACATTAATTAATAGCTTCATTGAATGCTTCCCCCAACGACACATAAACCCCAGTAGATGGTTCCCATCAAAATGCCCTATTTTATTTTTATTTATTTATTGCCGGATGAATGCTCTTTTCTGCAGTCCTTTTCCTAGTACTTGAATAATTCTATACTTTTCTCCCAAAGATTCTTTGATTGCCCCAGCTGCTTTTTAGTTCCTTTTATTCTGAAGACAAACAACAGACAACTTACTGAAATTGGTAATATTTACAGGGCACGATGAGGTGTCACTACAAAGACAGAAAGGTGTGCTGGTGTTGTATTTGGCTGCGCTCTGTGGCTAAAGATCTAAACAGCGTTAAACAGCCACGATGAGGCTCTTGGCCCACGTAATGCACAGTATCTGCCTGAGAGATATTTGCTGATAGACTCATTTCTAATTGCTTATGAGTGCTTTTCAGAGCTCCAACACAGGGCAGCTCTCAAAACGTCCCTTTCTTAGCATTGACTGAAGGGCTGTTTCCACAGAATAGTCACGGCAATAGACTCTAAATTTTCACTGAAATGAACGTTTTGAGGAGGAAAGAGCAAGAAGCAGGATGGGACCAAGAAACCAGTCTTTGGAGAGAGCTTGGAAGTGGAGATAGCCATCGGGGATGCAGGAGCTGAAATGTCTGAGCCAGTTTCCTCTGCATCTGTTGCTCACTAAATGCCTTCTGATTGGAAATGATGCATTGAGGGTTGCTGGCAAAACACACTACACCCTGAAGATGTTGCCCATTGGGGTTGCCCAGGGCAGAACATCCTGCTTAGAGGGTGAATCCCCTTTCACTTAAATGAGGACCTACAAACACAGACACACAGTTAAATTGCCACCAATCATCTTTCTGCCCAGGAAGCAGCGGGGGGCCTCATTTCCCCGTAATTCTCATGTTGATTTCACAGCATTGTGCTCTGATTTCACAGTTCTGCCCAGTGAATCCTGATGTCACATGACACTGGTTACACAAGAATTCCCCAGCTCCAAATGCCAGCATGCCAGCCTTTCTTGCAATGTTGGAGCAGAGATAAACGGAGCAGGCTTAATTAGTCAGCCACTGGGGAATTTGCTCCAGTCCTCTGAGCCTGTTGGCTGCTTTCAGATTGGGGGGGGGGGGAGAGGGTAAGATCATTTTCTTTGCAATGTGGCAATGAGAAATAAATGATGAAAAATTAGCATGATACATCACTTCAGAGAAATTGCAAATCCATCTGATTCGCAGGAAATGGATCCCTGGTGATGGAATCTGTTTCTTGATCCCTGCTTACGTACCATCAGATGCCTAAGACTAAATTAAGAAATTGTACAATACAGCTGAAATAACGCTGTATTATTAATTAGTATCTTCAAAACCACCTGTTCCAAAGTTTCTCTTTAACCCTGTTCCCCACATGTGTTAATTTCTAGCTTTAACTTTAGCCTGTGTGTCCAATTAAACTCTTCCAGAGAATTCCTTCAAAAATAATCATTCTATTGATCAACGATTTGGATTCCCATTTGTAAATAACTGCAAAATGTAACTTTGAGGATTTCTGATGATGAAAGTTCCTTAGCCTGAAATATTTTCTAACCCAGAGGGGTTGATGAGATCTCTGGAATGGGCAGCCAACAGGCAAAGCAGGAAGCACTTCCTGAGGGCTGAGATGAGTAGTTAGTTGTGTTGTCTTGACTGTATACCTCATCCCAAAAGGAGTTTGGAAATATGTTGATGGCAAATAGTCTATAGTTCTTTCTCCAGTTATGAATATTTGTTTGTGGTTGTGTATGTCTTTCCTCTCAAAAAAAAAATTAAAAATATATTTTAAAGAGCAGAGCCGGGCGATGGTGGCGCACGCCTTTAATCCCAGCACTCAGGAGGCAGAGGTAGGCGGATCTCTGTGAGTTCGAGACCAGCCTGGTCTACAGAGCTAGTGCCAGGACAGGCTCCAAAGCCACAGAGAAACCCTGTCTC
>NW_026071306.1:0-2857 GCF_014885135.2 Alexandromys fortis
CTTTCTTTTTGTTGGTACAGTACGTGGTCTCAATGACTTTCTTTTTGTTGGTACAGTACGTGGTCTCAATGGCTACATGCTTGTGCTTCTTTCCTATGATGGTGACCTTCCCAGTATCACACAGAAACCCAAGTCATAGATAGACAAAGTTTGGGTCACGTGTTACCCCTGGATCAATGTTGCCAGTTCTTGAGAAGCTGGATTTTTTCCAAGGGGTGGTGGTTTTTGTTTGTTTGTTTTGTTTTGTTTTGTTTTGTTTTGTTTTTGCTGGATTCCTTTTGTCCTGGCCCCTGAGAGTATGGTGGGCGGCATTCTTCATTTTCCCTGAAGCCAAAGAAACTGGCAGTGTGCCTAGCTTAGAAATAGCAGCCTCTGTGCTTTACCTGCCCTAGAATCTTGGATGCCCAGATCCATCTGTTTCTACTCTTCCTTTGGAGGGAGAATTTGCTGGGGTGGGTGGACCTCTTTTGGGGTTTTCTGTGTCATCTAGGCCATGGTAGACAGCAGGGGCTGTCAGTCTCCCTGCTCTCCCTCCATCCTCAACGGCTCCTCAGTGTTTCCTCGACCTTCAGTGGCTAAAAGATTGCAGGCAAATCGTTTTATTAAATAGACCTCAATTTGGGATTTTCTGGTGTATTTTTTATTAGTCTTGGGTTCTGATAGAGAAATTTCGGTTAAGGACATAGTGGAAGTGAAGTGTTCACATTGTAGTAAGTTATGTATACAGCTCCTGTTCATTATTGTTTTTTGAATCTGATCATGTCCTTAATCATATGAACCAGATTTCTCCTCTATGAAGTTACTCATTCTCTCTCTCATTATCTTATCAATTTTAACATCTTTACTGAATTATTATTACTGTGATAGTTGTCAAATGGGATTTCATAATTTTTTTATCTTTTAATCATTTGTATTGTAGTTTAAGAAAAGGCTTCCTCCAATCATTTATCTGCTCATTCTTTTATTCATGTAAATTTAAGGTATGTTGATATCTATTTTTAATGCATTATAATGATACTATCCTTATTTTTATTTTTTAAATTGTTTTTATTGAGCTATATATTTTTCTCTATTCCCTTCCTTTCCCCTCCCCTTCTATTCTCTCCCATCATTCCCAGGCTCCCAATTTACTCCGGAGATCTTATTTTTTCTACTTCCCATGTAGATTAGATTCATGTATGTCTCTCTTTGGGTCGTCTTTGTTGTCTCGGTTCCCTGGGATTGTGAACTGGTTTTTCTTTATGTCTAAAATCCACTTATGAGTGAGTACATATTATGTCTGCTTTTCTGGGTCTGGGTTACCTCACTCAATGTGGTATTTTCTAGATCCATTCATTTGCCCGCAAATTTCAAGATGTCATGATTTTTTTCCCTCTCTGTAGTACTACATTGTGTAACTGTACCACATTTTCCTTATCCACTCTTTAGTTGAGGGGCATTTAGGTTGTTTCCAGCTTCTGACTATGATAAATAATGCTGCTATGAACGTAGTTGAGCACATGTCCTTGTGGTATGATTTAGTGTCTTTTGGATATATACCCAAAAGTGGTATTGCTGGGTCTTGAGGCAGGTTGTTTCCTAATTTTCTGAGAAATCGCCATACTGACAAAGCAGCTCTACCAGCTTGCATTCCCACCAGTTTCTTGAGTTCTTCGTATATTTTGAAGATCAGCTCTCAGTCTGATATGGGGTTGGTGACGACTTTTTCCCATTCTATAGGCTGCCATTTTGTCTTGCTGACTGTGTCCTTTGCTTTACAGAAGCTTCTCAGTTTCAGGAGGTCCTATTTATTAATTGTTGCTCTCAGTGTCTGTGCTACTGGGGTTATATTTAGGAAATGATCTCATATGCCAATGTGTTCAAGTGTACTTCCTACTTTCTCTTCTATGAGATTCAGTGTGGTTGGTTTTATGTTGAGGTCTTTGAGTCATTTGGGCTTGAGTTTTGTGCATGATGATAGATATGGATCTATTTTCATTCTTCTATATATTGATATCCAGTTATGTCAGGATCATTTGTTGAATATGGTTTCTTTTTTTCCATTTTGTATTATTTGCTCCTTTGTCAAAAATCAAGTGTTTGTAGGTGTGTGGATTAATATCCAGGTCTTCAATTCTGTTCCATTGGTCCTCCTGTCTGTTTTTATGCCAATACCAGGCTGTTTTCAGTACTGTAGCTCTGTAGTAGAGTTTGAAGTCCAGGGATTGTGATGCCTCCAGAAGATCCTTTATTGTACAGAATTGTTTTAGCTATCTTGGGTTTATTTCTTTTCATTTGAAGTTGAGTTTTGTTCTTTTGAGATCTGTGAAGAATTTTACTAGGATTTTGATGGACATTGCATTGAATCTATAGATTGCTTTTGGTAAGATTGCCATTTTTACTATGTTAATTCTACCTATCCAAGAGCATGGGAGATCTTTCCATTTTCTAGTGTCCTCTTCAATTTCTTTCTTGAGAGATTTAAAGTTCTTGTTATACAGGTCTTCAACTACCCTTATTCATTAAAATCTTCCAAATTTTATTAAAATCCTGATCAGTTGCAGCCCTTTCATAGTCTTCCTCTTATTCTCATAGATTTTTTTCTGTCTAATTGAGAAGATGGTTGATCTCGGTCCTTCTTTTTCCTACTTGTATGTTAGTGGTACAAACTGAACTCTTGGTACCTGTAATTGCCCATGTCTTCTCCCCTCTTTCTCCAGGATCCTGCCTTTCTGGGACTGAGCTGTTATCAGGGATGTGTGTGTGTGTGTGTGTGTGTGTGTGTGAGAGAGAGAGAGAGAGAGAGAGAGAGAGAGAGAGAGAGAGAGAGACAGACAGACAGAGACAGACAGAGAGAGACAGACAGAGAGAGACAGAC
>NW_026071307.1:0-2838 GCF_014885135.2 Alexandromys fortis
GGAAATAGAATAAAGAAAGCACTAAGGGAATCCTGGAAGCAGAAAATATAGCAATTCAAAAAAGAACTACAGAGGCAGTCTTCACCAATAAAATACAAGAGATGAAAGAGAGAATCTCAAGTGAAAATAGAATAACCACACTGATCAAAAAAAAAAAGTTAAATCTAAAAAATTTCCTGATATGAAACATCAGGAAAATCTGAGACATATGAAAAGACCAAAGTAAGAATAATAGGAGCAGAGGAAGTCAACAAAAATACCTTCACCAAAAATTTTCTTAACCTAATGAAGTAGATGCCTATGAAGGAACACGAAGCAACCAAAACACCAAAAAGATTGGACTAGAAAAGAAAGTACCCTTGCTACATAATACTTAAAATACTAAACATACAGAAAGAAGAAAGAGTATTAAAAGCTACAAGAGAAACAGACATATTAGTATTATACCTGACTTTTCAGTGGAGATTCTAAAAGCCAGAAGGGCTTGCAATGATGTCCTGCAGATTAAGAGACCACAGATGCTAGCCTAGATTATTATTCCCAGCAAAACTCTTATTCACCATAAATGAACAAAAAAGACATTCCATTATAAAGTAAAATATAAACAATATCCATCTATAAATCCACCCATACAAAAAGAAAACTCAAAGCCAAGGAGGTTAAGTACACCCATGAAAACAAAGACAATAAATATTCTCACATCAATAAAACCAAAAGAAGGGTAGCATGTACACGCGCACACAAACACACGCGTGTGCATACACACACACACACACACACACACACACACTACCATCACTACTACCACCTGTAACTGGAGGTTTCTGTCTTGCCCGCCAGTTCCTAAATAACCACTCTGAGGCTTAATGTTAATTACAAATTTTTTGGTCTGTTACCTCAAGCTTATTATTAACTAGTTCTTACGCCGTAAATTAGCCCATTTCTATTAGTCTACATTTTTCCACGAGGCTCATGGCTTGTTACCTCACATCTTTCTTTCTGTTTCCCAGGTGGCTGCTGGCATCTCCCAGATTCTGACTTCTTTTTCCCTGTATTCAGGTTGGCTTTCCCGCCAAGCTATATTCTGCTCTGCCTTAGGCCAAGGCAACTTCTTTAGTGAGCAATAGTAATAAAACATACTCATGGCATACAGAAGGACATTCCACTTCAACCACCAGCAACAACAATAATAAAATAAAGGGAATTAACTCACATTGTCATTGCTCAATATAAATGCCCTCAAATTCCCAACAAAATGACACAGATTAAGAAAAAGTATACAAATATAGGACCATTCAAGAACCATACCTCAACAACAAAGATATACATCACATCAGATTAAAATTTGTGAAAAAAACATCCCAAGTAAATGGACCTAAGAAGCATTTATAAATGCTATAGTCATTTTAATATCTAACAAAATATACTTGAAACCAAAATCGTTCAAAAGAGGGGGGAAAGGATCTTACAAATTCCAATGAAAGGAAAAATCCACCAAAATGACATTTCATTCTTAATATCTATGCCTCAAACACAAGGGCACCCTTTTTTGTAAAGAAATACTACTACAACTTACATCACACATTGACCCTCTCACACATTAAGAGTGAGAAACTATAACATTCACTCTCACCAACTGGCAAGCCATCAATACAAAAACTAAAGAGAGAAATGCTGGAGCTAATTGACTTTATCAAACAAAGGAACCTAAGAGACAGTTATAGAACATCTACCCAAAGACAAAAAAAAAATACCTTTTCTCGGCACCTCATGGAACTCACTCTAAAATTAACTACATACTTGGAACATAACAAATTAAAATGACTCCTTACATCCTATCAGACTACCATGGATTAAAACTGGGCATCAAGGGCAGAAAGCTTACAAACTCATGGAAACTGAACAACTCTCTGCTCAAAAAATATTCAGTCATGACTGAAATTAACAAAAAAAAATTAAAGATTTTATAAAATTCAATGAAAATGAATATACAACATATCCAAAATTATGGGAAACAATGAAAGAGGTGTTAAGAGGAAAGTTCATAGACAAAAATGTCTAGCCAAAAAAAAAAATTGGAGAACCCTCATACTTTCAACTTAACAACATATTAGAAAATTCTAGAAGAAAAAGTAAGCTAAGAAGAGTACATGGCAAGAAAGTAAGAACTGAAATCAATAAAATAGTAACCAAGATAATACAAAAAAAAAATAGTGGAACAAAGAGCTGGTCCTTTGAGAAAATCAACAAGATAGATAAATCCTCATCTAAAGTAACTAAAAAGCAGAGAGAGAATATCCTAAATAATAAACTCAGAAACAAAAACGGGGACATATCAACAGACCAAAATATCCAGAGTATCCTTTAAAAAGACTTTGAGAACCTATACTCCAAATTGTAAAATCTAAAAGAAATGAATAGTTTTCTCAACAGGTACCATTTAACAAAGTTAAGTCATGATCAAATAAACAATCTAAGTGGACTTATAACCTCTAGTGAAATGGAAGCAGTCATTAAAAGTCTCCCAATCGAAGAAAGCCCTATGACAGATAGTTGAGTGAAGAATTCTACCAGGTTTTCAAAGAAGCAACACTAACACTCCTCAAATTACTCTACAAAATAGAAACAGGAGGAATATTATCAAATTCATTTTATGAGGTTACAGTTTCCTTGATACCTAAGCCACATAAGGACTCAACAAAGAAAGAATTACAGACCAAATTCCCTTATAAATATTGATGCAAAAATACTCAATAAAATATTGCAAAGCAAATCCAAGGCCATATCAAAAAGATCATTCATCATGATCAAAGAGCCTTCATCCCAGAAAGACAGAAA
>NW_026071308.1:0-2838 GCF_014885135.2 Alexandromys fortis
GTAGGAGGGTCATGAGTTTAAGGTCATTCTCCTCCAAGCTACACGAGATTCTGTCCAAAACAAAACCAAATAAAAATAAGTGTGGAACCAGGTGTGGTGGCACACAGCTGTAACCTGAGCACTGAGCAGGCAGAAGCAGGAGGATCACCAAAACTTAGAGGTCAGGCTGGCGTAAACAGCAAGTTTCAGGTCAGTTTCAGGTATATAGAGAAACCAAATACAAAATCAATCCAGTGGGAGGAGAGAGCGGGGCATAGTGGTGTGCATCTGTAATAGACTCAGGAGGCAGAGCAGGGGGCAGGCAGATCCTGAGTGTGAGGCCAGCCTCAGAAACATAGGTTCTGTTTCAAAGAAGAAGGAAAGCCAGACACCATGGTGTAACTCCAACTCCAGGAGACCCGATATCCTACTCTGGCCTCTGGAGGCACCTGCACACACGTGCACACACACATATACACATAAATGAAACAATGAGGGCTGGAGAGGTGGCTCAGTGGTTAAGAGCACCGACTGCTCTTCCAGAGGACCCTGGTCAATTCCCAGCACCCATATGGCAGCTCGCAACTGTCTGTAACTCCAGTTCTAGAGTATCTGACACCCTCACACAGAGTATATACAGGCAAAACACTAGTTCACATTAAATACATACATATATACATACATACATAAATCTTTAAAAAAAAGAAATAATGAGGCCTCTATCTCTGTGTGAAAACATAAATGCACGAGGCGCTTTACACACAACAAAGCTTAGTCAAGTCACCCTTATTCCTAGGCGGGTGAGCTGGACACAGACCCCCCCCCCAAACCAGCCCAGGCCATAGGCACCTACTGCAAAGACTCAGGAGCCGTGCACAGGTGCAAGGGGGTCATACCCTCCTCAGACAGCACATTAGCCTTGGCACCAAACGTGAGCAGCAGCCGAACACAGTCGGGTTGGGTTTGGGCACAGGCCTCGTGCAAGGCAGCACGACCTCCAATCCGGGCATCGAGGTCAGCCCCCTGCAGGATAAGGTGCCGGGCGCAGTCTATGTAGCCTCTGGCCACAGCGATGGTAAGAGGTGCTGTGTGCTTGGTCTTTGGAGTCAGCACCCAGAATCCTAAGGAGAACAGGCAGTACTGTAGGACTTTGTATGGGAGAGCACGGCAGAGAAGCTGTCTATGGCTGGCAGTGGATGCTGGCTTTCCCTGGGTCTAGCTTACTGACCATGCTGGACCTGTGGCTAGGGGTTCGCTCAAGTCTTGAATTGGGAGTACACGCTGGAAGACCCTTTGTCTGTCTATAACAAAACACTATACTCCCCAACACTGGAAAATGAGACAGAAAATATCACATACTATGGGTCCTAGAAAAGTTCTACGAAACTGCGAAGGCAGAAGAGGGCAAAGGGGCAAACCCTATGGGAAGGAAGCTTGGGGTCTTTGGGGGACCAGTGGGTTTGGTGGCGCTCTCTGTTCACATCTAGTCTTGGAGATGGTAGCTATGCATAGGTGTGTGTAGAACTGAGTTTCGAAGCGGAATGTGGAACGAAAAGAGGGGCCTGTTGATCAGACGACTGGTGCTGGCTTTGAACGAATAGTCAACAAGTTGTTTAAAGGATACAGGTGTGTCCTGTTGAAGTGGACACCGTGGGCATGGCAGGGAAGGAAGGTCACTGCTTCTCTGAATCTTGGGTGAAGCAAATTTTGCTTTTGTTTTTGAAGACTAAAACTAAGTCCGGGTTCCATTTTGGGGGGTGATGGGTATTCTTGGGGACAAAGCCAGAACGGCTTGGTAGAGTCATTGTGCCACCATGGTAGGTGAGCAGGTCTTGCAGTCTGCAGTGCTTGACTGTCCTGGGCTCATAAGCTCGTCTATGGGACTGGGAAACCCCAGGTCCAAGGGCTGAGGTTGAAGCAATCTCTTGTTGGTTTTCACAAGTATCTCAGGTAAGCATTCAGTGAACTTGGGCAAACTTGCTAAGCTGGGATGCATCCCAGGAAATCTGTTACACACTAAAGGTCCTCATCCTACTCAAGGTAGCATAGGGGACCAGAGTATGGCTTGCTGGGAGTCTCACTCGCCTATGAGGGGGGCTCTGCCTTCCATTGCTTAATACCATAACCAATCAATCATCAATCAATCAACAATCAAAATGAAAAAATCAAAAAGGGAAAAGGTGGCTGGGCAGTGGTGGTGCACGCCTTTAATGTCAGCACTCAGGAGGCAGAGGCAGGTAGATCTCTATGAGTTCGAGGCCTGCCTGGTCTACCAAGTGAGTTCCAAGACAGCCAGAGCTGTTACACAGAGAAACCTGTCTCAAAAAACAAAAAAACTAAAACCAAACAGACACAAACAAACAAAAAACAAAATCAAAAAAGAAAATACAGAATAGGCTTCAGAAGGCAGGGAGGCTGCAAATGCAGGGAGTAGAGGACAGTGAAACCTGGGTTTGCCTGGGCAGATAAAGATTTGGAGGAGATAGCTATGAGCTCATTGAAGACTGAGGGCAATGGGGCTGGAGAAATGGCTCAGGGCTTAATAATGCTTCATGCTCTACCAGAAGACTGGAGTTGGGTTCCCAGAGAAGCCCTAGCATGGGCTCCCTGTCACCCCAGTTTTGGGGAATCCAGTGCCCTCTGCTGTCCTCCATGGACACCAGACATGCACACACAAGCAAAATGCTCGTACACATGAAATAAGATAATTCTAAAAAAGTTATAGGCCAGGTGATGGTGGCGCACGCCTTTAATCCCAGCACTTGGGAGGCAGAGGCAGGCGAATCTCTGTGAGTTCGAGACCAGCCTGGTCTACAAGAGCTAGTTTCAGGACAGGCTCCAAAACCACAGAGAAACCCT
>NW_026071309.1:0-2841 GCF_014885135.2 Alexandromys fortis
TCTTGTAGACCAGGCTGGCCTCGAACTCACAGAGATCCGCCTGCCTCTGCCTCCCGAGTGCTGGGATTAAAGGCATGCGCCACCACCGCCCGGCTTTAATATTGCTTTTGAGATGGTAGCTGCGCATGCGGATTTCTTTTGTTGATTGTGTGTTTGATCTGGACACTGTAAGTTGGATTGTTACACTATTGTACCATCAGGCTGGAACTTGGAAGTTGTAGCAGGATTCATCAGATTGGACCCTGGCTGAGGGACCTGGAGTAGCTATGTGGATTGTGGAGGCGTAAAGTTAGCATATATTCAGGCAGACTGAACAGCCTTGCTGAGAGCAGTGTCCAGACCAGGCTGAGCCTAAAGGATGAATCTGGTTGCAAGCAACTAAGAAACAAGCAGAGCATGTGGTCTGCGTGGGGCATGTGAAAGACGGAACAGATAACTTACTTTTGTCTCTAAATCAGATAGGTGGCCAAAGGGTCCCTGCTAAGGTCTATGATCTGGCACTTTCCTGTGGGAGTAAGAGATGTCAAGAGAGGTCAAGATCTTACCAATAATGCAGCAAGATGACCAGGGTTTGGACCACTGGAGTTTGACCCTAGGAATGGCTGTGACAGAGATGGACAGCTAGGTCTGTGCCCGTTGAACAGGCTACAGGGTCCCTGGGTAGGAGGCTCCTTCCCCACTCACTTTTTCAGACAAAATTTCCTAACTATAATTAGAATTTCAAATACGTGAACACGAAAACCGAATGCTGGTAGATAGTCTCTGAAAACTGTGTATGATGTTGGAAATTGCTTCATTTAGCCTAACAAAGTTCTGGATGAATTAGGGAAAATTAAAATCAAAAGAACAAGAAAACCTTGTAACTCAAGCTGCTTGGCATGAAAATCATTCTTCTGCTATTTACTGTAGCAAAACATAAATGAGTTTTGGTGTCGATAGCGTCTACAAAATTAACAGGCTTCCTTCTGGATCCAGATGCCTGCTTAATGAATTTGGAACTTGCACTGCCACAGGTGCAGGGAGTCTAGGCTTGCTTAATTGCTTGTTCTTGCGAAGGGCTGGTTCACTAACACCAATATGCTCTCCTTGCTTCTGTCACTTAGGAAAACCATCCGGGCGCAGTCTGATGGTACCCACCTGTGCCGGGCTTGACAATACGGTTGTGGCAGATATCATCGGAGGCATTAAAATAGCCTGTCAGTTAGGAAATGACAAAATTAAAGCACCAGCTTAGTTAGTCAACTTCAGGGATTCAGAATTTCAGAATTTATTCTATTTTATATCCTATTAAGATCTCATAGCTGCCATTTAGGCTAATAGTATTTCTATTTTTATTATTTGATCATCATTTATTTTTTGTGTGTGTTTGTTCATGTGTATGTATATAGGTGTCATATGCATGCAAGTTCCCACAGGGGCCAAAAGAGGGCCTTGGTTCCACTGAAACTGAAGTTCAGGGATTGGGAACATGGGTACTGTGAAAAAACTTTGATCTTCTGGAAGAGCAGCAAGACGTCTTAATTGCTGAACTATATTTCTCCAACCTCTTGTTTTGTTTCAGAGATTATGTCTTTGTGGGGAGTTTAGGCTGGTCTGGACTTTCATAAGTAAGTTAGCCTAGAACTTATATCTATTATTTTCTTGTATTGACTTTCTGAACACTAGCTTTAAAAAACATGTCACATGTCTGGCTTAAAAGTATTTTTTTTAAATTCAGTTTGATTTATAACTTCTTGATTCAATAAATTGTATATTATTTCAATAGGTTGTGGTTTCCAGATGATTCGCTTATTCCATAAGTTTTCTAGTCTGAATAATAACCATATGGCAATGGTCACCAAGATGACTCGGGTGGTAGAGCTCTGCTGTACAAGCCTAAAATACTGGGTTCAGTTTGAAGAACCCACATAAAGGTACAAGGAGAGAACTAACTCAAACACCTACACTGACCTCCACACAGCTCTGTGGCATGTGAACACCACCAGCAGTAATACATCACACACACAATAATAATTAATATATTTTGTTTAAAAATCATTACCAGATTAGACAAGTATCAGATGAGTTTAACATTTGGTGATTTTATGTTTAAAGATGAAACTGGATACATAGTCTTCTAAACTAGGAATCTGTTTCAGGAATTAAGACAAGTTGAGAAAGCAAAATTGATTAACAACAGTGCTGTGTAAATTCTTTGAGAACCTAAACAAACACTGTTTATAACTCTATTTGGAGACATGAACTTGGGAGGGTGGTGCCTAAAAGGGAGGTAGACTAAAATCTCATGCAATTGCCAACTTTATTAACAAAATTAAATGGTTTAGACTCTGAGGGTTAACAGAAGTCACATGAGTAAGAATCCAACCACAGCCCATGAATGCAGTTTTGTGAATTTTCTGAGTGCTTCTGAAACAACTCCAATAAAATAAGCACCGTGTTCTGACAATTCATCATGATGTTCAAGCTATATCTTTCACATGTATGTAATTATTCTATGTAATCACAATTGTGCTAAATATTATATAATAAATTTAGTCTTAATCAAAATATCATAAAACCCCATTTTAAAGGCTTAAAAATTAAAATTAAATTTGGAGTTTGTTAATATCTGGAATTGCTACAAATTGATACATTTTTCTCATTGAAGAACTTTTATTTAGAACAAAATATATAACTTGGTCACCAATACACCTAGCTAAATATGCTGCTGAGCTCCCAATGTCCCAAGGAGGAGCAGAAGGAGGGAAAATATGAGCAAAGAAGTCAGGACCACGAGGGGTGCACCCACCCACGGAGACAGTGGGGCTGATCTATTGTGAGCTCACCAAGGCCAGCTGGACT
>NW_026071310.1:0-2835 GCF_014885135.2 Alexandromys fortis
CGACTACACTGTGCTAACACCCGCACACACGCACAATTACCCTGTGCTAACACCCGCGCACACACACACACAACTATACTTTGCTCCACTGTCATACACATGACAACACAGCACATAACTGTTGTGTTTTCATCATCTTTTCACTGCTGTGATGAGTCAGCAAACCAGCAGTGTCAACATCTTGGTTACTGAGTTCACTAACAGATATTTCAACACAAGAGGCTCAGTAACGACAAGAAAACTTTTTAATTATTTAATACGGACCAAGATTAAAGTACACTGCAAAACAAAACACAACCTTTTCAGTCAACAGTGTCACTGTGAGTAACTCACGACCGAGTCCTCCACTTACTAGAAGTAGCCACTCTTAAGGAAGAATATATGTACAAACTGTCTTACAGTTTTCTAACTACTACATCTTGAAAGAGATTAAAATAATAAAAACCACGGCTTAAAATCTTTACGTTTCCAGACTTTTCGTGTCATAATTAGCATATCTATTTTATGAAATAACACTTTCAAAATGGTTAGAGTATGAAATCTGTACATTTCAAAAATTATAGAGTACAAATAAATCAATCATCTCAATCAATCAACCTTTGTGCAGTCCTGGTAAATAAAAATCCTCCAAGGTAAAAAAAAAAAATGTTTGAAACTAAAGCACTCTAGAAAAAAAACACTCTTAAATTTCAATTTAGTTCTCAAAAGGACGCCGAGAAAATGAAGTATTTAATTTTGACCTCCCAAGAAAGGAGGAAAAAAAAAAAACAGTACTCCATGGCAGACAAGGCTGAGTATTCCACTGTCTAATGACAATGAAGTGCAGCTCTTAATACTTCAAACTTCTATGGTTAGAAGCAGGTGAAAATGTATCCAACACCTGAATGTCTCTATCTAGTTAAGGTTTATATGTTTTTAGATATAAAAAGCAGGTTGAGATTTCAGCTTACAGCATTCAAATTCTATCAATCATTGTAGAAACTACTTTATTTAAATGACTGATAAAATTAAGCGTATTATGACTTTGAAACATCATATGAGACACAGACTCCCTTAATGGAACTCTTAAAGGGTAAGAGTCAATCCACCTGTGCTTAGTAAAGTGCTTTTTCAAGGACAATTTGGAAATTATTAATAAACAATAGTATCAAGACCTCAAACAAGAAGGATAAAACTCGCCCAACATTCATCTGCTCGATGACTTGGAGAAACAGATCTAAAACCCTGGCGGCTCAGACAGCCTGGCCTGACTAGCTCCACTCGGCGGCATGGAGACCACAGCAAATGGAACAGTGAGAACGTCCTTCCCCAAGTCTCAGCGCTTGCGAGCATTGAAGGTAGGCTGTTAGCATCTCCTTCCTATGCACTAGCATTCCAGAATCCGCTAAGGAAATCCTCTCTGTAGGAAGAGGAAGCCTTTCCTTCTACTTCACTTCCTAGAGACAATACTTCTTTTTTACAGTTGCTATACAATACACATTATGAAATGAGGATCCTGGCACATATTTATAACACAAAACCTGTAAAAAACACGTATTTCTAAATTTGCCTTTCTCTCAGATATATTTCATTATTAAAATGTCCAGAATTATCTTAAATAAATCTATTCCATGGAGCAACATTATGCTCAGAAGATTTCTTATTTTAATTTGATCTGTATGACTTAATGAAGGCGGGGAAGAAAAAAGAAAAAAGAAAAAAACAAAACTAAAGTGGCCCTAACTTCCTGGTACCTGATTCTTTACTAAACAAATCCCAAAGCCCTGAAATCTGTCTGCACTCAGCCCTCGGGGCCATGCCTCTGAGACCCTCTTACAGTTCCACACACATAGACTAACATTCAGAAGGGAAGGCGGCACCCCTCAGATCTCACCAGAGGGGTAATGCAGACGCATGGGTATCACGCAGTGCTTGCTGACTGCAGGCTAAACCTGAAGTGTTTCCTAAGCATCTGAACACTTCATTCATTCAGTCAGTCAATCGCTCATTCATTTACCCATCCAGCAAATGACACGGAATGCCAGCCATGAGAGAAGTGCGTGCAGAGTAAGCAGTGAACCAAGTCAGCCCCTTCCCACTGTGCTCTGTCTACAGAATAACGGTCTTGGTGGTCTGCATACTCTCTAGACTGTTAGACAAAGAATTACAGACACCCAGCACTAACGGGGAGCTTTCAGTGAAGACACACACATCATATATGCCCACATATGAACATTTTCAAAGGGCGTAAGTGACAGGAGTACTCTGCACACAAACAGAATGGCAAATGGCTTCCCGGT
Organism: Alexandromys fortis; assembly: GCF_014885135.2. Classification (NCBI taxonomy): domain Eukaryota; kingdom Metazoa; phylum Chordata; class Mammalia; order Rodentia; family Cricetidae; genus Alexandromys; species Alexandromys fortis. The sequence goes on from NW_026071310.1 coordinate 2,280, forward strand.
ATCTTGAGGCTTAAGACATCTTCCATGTCCTCTGCTATAAAAGCTTTAGAATACTGCTCAAGAGCTAAGCCTTGTGCCAAGAGCTCTTCTAATCCAGAGTGAAGACCCCTAAGAATCACGACAAGTGGTTCACACCACAAATGCACAGGAACTGAGATCTCCTCCTATAATTCTTCAGAACCAAAACTTCTTCAGCATACTGCTTTCATCATGCTAAGAATAATCAGAACAGGTTACATAAAACATACAGCAAATTCCAAATATGGAAATGAGTTGGAAATCAAGCCCTTTTCCAGCTAAGCAGTAATAACCAGCCCTGTATTACTCCTTCATACATAAAAGTGAAGTACCAGGAAGCCATCCGTTTTAAGATATTCCGAGAGAAAAACAACATAAAATTAAAACCTGAAAACCAGCCTTCCCAAAAAAGTGACTTGCGAAACTGACACGGCGGGCTGGCGCTCCGCTCTAGGAGGGAGGGCTCTGCAGTACCCAGAGCCCGGGAAAAACGTACTTGCTGAAAGACCAACAGAAGATCCAAAAAAAAAAAAAAAAA
>NW_026071311.1:0-1932 GCF_014885135.2 Alexandromys fortis
ATGCATTCCAGACGAGCATACCACCAATGAGCTGTATCCCCCATTAGACCTTGACTTCTTTTAAATGAAGTTCACTGACAAAGAAGAAAGCATTTCATTACTTAGCATCATATCAGTAGACTAATTTTACTTGGTAAATTTAGCATGAGAACGATGATGGTAATTAATTGTAGTAGCAATTAGTGTGTACTGGGTTGCATTATACCCTTCATTACACTATCTCACTTTATTGATTTCAATATGCTTCTGAAAATAACTAGATCATAAAAATTAAACATTTGGTGGGGGTCGTGCACATCAGTGTTAGAGTGTGTCCTCATCTGGATGCATGCAGAGGCCAGAGGAAAAGTCAAATATCTTCATCTATCACTATCTAAAAAAAATTACAGGGGCTGGGGATATGGCTCAGCAGTTAAGAGCATTGCCTGCTCTTTCAAAGATCCTGGAGTTCAATTCCTAGCAACCACATGGTGGCTCACAACCATCTGTAATGAGGTCTGGTGACTCTTCTGGCTTGCAGGCATACACGCAGACAGAATATTGTATACAAAATAGGTAAATAAATAAATAAATAAAATTACAATGACTTACTTTTTTGGGACAATAAACGGGGATTCTGGCCTTTTCCAAGATGACCGTGTAAGTTGTGTCTGATTATTCCTCGCGACTCCGTTCCAGCCAAGTTAGAAAGTTTGTGTTGGACCCAAACGGGCTCCGACAGGCACTGGAGCTACAAACAGTTGTAAGCTGCCATGTGGTTGCTGGGAATTGAACTCAGGACCTCTGGAAGAGCAGTCAGTGCTCTTAACCTCTGAGCTATCTCTCCAGCCCCATAACATCAGAATTTTGAAACCAATCAATAGAGCAAGCAAAACAAAATCTCACATAGACTATAGCTCTTAGGAGCTTTTCAATGATATTAAACACATAGTCAGAAATATGTCTCTTCTTTTGCATTATTTGAAAATGAAAACTTGTAAGTCACCCTAAAATAACCTTTGTTTGTTTGTTTTTCTATATTTTTTATGGTCTATTTAACTTTATTTTAAACGCATTGGTGTGAAGGTGTCAGATCCCCTGCAACTGGATCTTCAGACAGTTGTGAGCTGCCATGTGGGTGCTGGGAATTGAACCCGAGTCCTCTGGAAGAGCAGCCAGTGCTTTTAACCACTGAGCCATCTCTCCAGCCCCTGTTTGTTTGTTTTTTCAAGACAGGGTTTCTCTGTAGTTTTGGAGCCCATCCTGGAACTAGCTCTTGTAGACCAGTCTGAACTTGAACTCACGGGGATCCGCCTGACTCTGGTTTCTGAGTGCTGGGATTCAAGGCATGTGCCACCACTGCCTGGCTGTAAATAATAATATTGAGGACACAAGCAGAAAGCAGAGCAGATGGGCTCACCAAATTCTCAACTTCAAGAAGAAACTTACTCTTTCAGTCCCGTTTCAGCACTATTTCCAGATATATCTGAGCCCAGAGAAATGCCAGCAGGTGACTGTCGTCCAGTGAAGCCAGATGATGAAAATGATAGTCCATATGGTTCAAAATTGAGAACTATAATTTAAAACAGTAACAGAGGTTCTTATTTAAGACAAAGCATAAGAATGAAACTTATGAGATTCTATTCACTATTGAAACAATTAAAAGGCTGGAATCCAGAGACAATTTTTCAGACATGTTCAGTAAGAGTAAAGCAGCTGGAACTGACACATGTCAGGAGCCATTTCCCCCCTAACAATCATTACAGAGACCATCACTCTAGGGAGTCTGCAGAGAACCTCACACCCATAGTTATGTTCTATTGACAAAACCTGCCCCTCACCCAATTAACTGCTAATCTTAGCGGAACCCGCCTCACATTCCAGCTATCCAGGGAACCAGGTGTGGCCACTTGTGACTTCTGGCCTGTCTGTCTGAATGTAACCGAGCTACGT
>NW_026071312.1:0-2835 GCF_014885135.2 Alexandromys fortis
CCCCCCCCCCCCCCCCCCCCCCCCGCACACCCTAGAATTAGAGGCAGCCCACCATCACATCCATCACCCTTTCTGAGTTCTGGAGTTCTGAACTCTGGTCCCCATGCTTATTGACACAGCAGGTACTTTACCTGCAGAGCCATCTCTCTTTAATAACTTAATTTTTATGGTTCTAGTATAGGGACTTCTCTCAATTTTATTACTGGTTCTAGTATAGGGACTTTTCTCAATTTTATTACTAAGAATGATGGCTTTAAATTACTATAAAATGGTACAGAATATGCTTCGTAACTTGAGCCAGTACTTATATCAGAATTTTTTATATTGAGCATGTCATTAGCAAACCCAGCCTGTATGAAAGAGTTCAATGTACACTAGCAAGAGATACCAAAACTTTTAGATCATAGAAGAGAAATTAAACTAAATCCCACGGAAAGTCTGTCTGCTTATTAACTCAGCCACATAACCACTTATCCATAGTAGTCGATTTTCATTTAGGATAAGATTTTCAAAAATTATATCTTTAATAATTACTATATGTTCAGTTCATGATCTAGCTCTTCAGGTTTCATTTTATTCTTAGATCTTTGGACCAAACTATGTCTGAAACTAATTAAATATGCACTCTTAGAACCAGCAACCTGTGTTCTTAGCTATTCTAACATAATCAGTCAACTCTACCCTGCAGAGGGCACTGCGCGCTCACACAGTGTTTCCAAACTGAGAATTTAGCCTTGGAAACTTGCAGGGTGGTCATTCTCTGAGAAGTTCATTCTCTTGTGGAATCCTGGTTGAGAAAGGTTTGTTAGAGAGGAAGGAAAGGGATGATGCATAAAGAAAAGCATCTGGGACGGTGTTGAGATAAGGCTGTCCCGAATTGTCCAGAGAGTAGATAGCCTGCTAACTGGAGAACTGCGGATATGAGTGGTGGTGCACGCTAGAAATTCTAGACTCTAGACTCCAAGAAGGAAGATGAGTTAAAGTCAGCCTAGACTGCATAGCAAGGCCACAAAACTATGAATGACTTACATGTATTAGAATATATAGCCAATATTGTTAATAAAGCAGAAAATGAAATGTGGAAAAGTAAAGGGGCAGAGTTTTGGTACAATTAAAGGATGGCTAGTAGTAGCCATTAGAGCTTGGAGTTTGTTGGTTGTTGCTGTTGTTTTAAATTAGTATAGTAGGTGTTTCTTGTGCTTGAAAATACAGTGTTAAGTGCGTAGGGCCATAAAGTATGTCCTTTAAGACTAAACAGTTGGCACTGAGGATCTACCAGGTAGTTCAGTTGGTCAGATGTCTGCTGCTCAAGCATGTGAATCTGAGTTTGATTTCCACAGCAGGCACAGCAGCACAGCTGCTCCAGTGCTGGGGCTGGGGGCACAGGATTGCTGGGCTCTGGCCAGCCAGTCCAAGCACATCCTGAGAGGTCCCGTTTCCAAAGTGAAGCATCTAACACTTACCTCTTGCCTCCACATAGATCTGCACATACAGTGCATAAACTTCACCTGCATACAGACACACATAACTGAGAAATATGTAAATCCATACACAGATCCGTTTATTTCTGGCAGTCTATAAGATGCAGATGTAGAATGTTCAAATTCTAGACGGGTGGAGGTGCCTGTGAGAATAAAAAGAAATACAATTTTAAAAAAGATAGTCCAGATTGCTAAAATTATGAAATATAACCAACTAAGCTGAAAGTATATGGAGAAATGTACTAGCCTTTATTATTTTATTTGCTTTTGCAGGATCTAAGAAAAGCTGGATTGCTGATTTTTGCCAATAAACAAGATGTTAAAGAATGCATGACAGTAGCAGAGATATCCCAGTTTTTGAAGCTGACGTCCATAAAAGACCACCAGTGGCACATCCAAGCATGCTGCGCTCTCACTGGCGAGGGGTAAGATCTCTTAATGATATCATATATTTGGCTCGGAAACATATATGTCTTTATCAAATCACAAGATCTGTAAGGGAGTCAGTCTCTAATCAGAGACTTTAGATGACTGTATTAAGAGATGCAGCACAGATATGCATGTAGATTCTACAGTTACTTTAGCAGCATAGAGAAATAGGAGCATCACTAGAACTGAAAAAGCCAGAAAATACCTTTTCTACCCCGTGGGGATTAGGAGTGAAAATGGAGCATATGACAAGAAAGTCCTTGTTTCTGGAGTCAAGGGTACTGGGAGATAGTATGATTTGCCTAGGAAGGAAGTAGTGGTAAACTGTGTCAGATGTGTGGTCAAGGACCAGCAAAATGGAAAAAGTACTGTTGAATTTAACAGTGAATGAGTGGACTCAATCTGTGTATTGGGAAAGTGGGCAGAAGGAAGTCAGTGGTAATTTAAATAGGAAGTAGGTTTTAGAATAGCATCTGAAAGTCCTTGTTTTTTAAAAAATTATTTTCTGTGTATGTGCACACCATGTCCATGCATTAACCCCTAAAGGTTAGAAGAGGGCACTGGATCGCACAGACACTGAGAACAACAATTAATATAAATGGGACCTCCTGAAACTGAAAAGCTTCTGTAAAGCAAAGGACACAGTCAAACAAGACAAAATGGTAGCCTACAGAATGAAAAAAGATCTTCACCAACCCCACATCAGACAGAGGACTCACCTCTAAGATATACAAAGAACTCAAGAAGCTGGTCATCAAAAGAACAAATAATCAAATAAAAAAAAAAAATGAGGTACAGACCTAAAGAACTCTCAACAGAGGAATCTAAAATTGCTGAAAGGCACTTAAGGAAATGCTCAACTTCCTTAGCCATCAGGGAAATGCAAATCAAAACAACTCTGAGTTCCCATCTTACACCTGTAAGA
>NW_026071313.1:0-2844 GCF_014885135.2 Alexandromys fortis
TTTGGTTTTTTGAGACAGGGTTTCTCTGTGGTTTTGGAGCCTGTCCTGGAACTAGCTCTGTAGACCAGGCTGGTCTCGAACTCACAGAGATCCGCCTGCCTCTGCCTCCTGAGTGCTGGGATTAAAGACATGCGCCACCACCGCCTGGCCCTTTTATACTTTCTACATCCCATGTAGATTATATCTATGTAAGTCTCTCTTAGTGTCCTCATTGTTGTCTAAATTCTCTGGGATTATGGTTTGTAGGCTGCTTTTCTTTGCTTTATCTTTAAAAAACACTTACTCATAGCCTGAGGTTTCTGTCCATCATGACCAAAGGGATATGGTAGAGCCAAGTTCCTCATTTTAGCAGTCACAAAGCACAGGCAGGACACCTTTGCTCACTCATGGGCTTTCTTTTACTCCTCTCAGAAACCCAATTTTGGATGAATGCTCACATTTAGAATGGCTCTTCCCTCTGATTCTCTAAAAGACCCTCATAGACACACCCCAAGGTATTCCATGCTGATTTCCTAGGCAGTTATTTTTTTATATATTGAAAATAATTTTTTCCAGCCAGGCATGGCTCACTTAATCCCAGTAGAGGCTGGCTCTGTGAGTTCAAGGCCTGCCAGCCTGGTCTACAAAGTGAGTTCCAGGAGAGCATGGCTGTTACATAAAGAAACCTGGTCTCAAAAAGCAAAAACGGGGCTGGACAGATGACTCAGAGGTTAAGAGCACAGGCTGCTCTTCCGGAGGTCCCGAGTTCAATTCCCAGCAACTACATGGTGGTTTACAACCATCTATAGTGAGATCTGGAGCCCTCCTCTGGCCTGCAGGCATACATGCAGACCAGAACACTGCATATATAATAAATGAATAAATCTTAGAAAAGAAAGAAAAGAAACATTTTGCCAGGCAGTGGTAGTGCAGATTTTTTAATTCCAGCACTTAGAAGGCAGAGATAGGCAGATCTCTGTGAGTTCGAGGCCAACTTGGTCTACAGAGCAAGTTCCAGGACAGGCTTCAAAGCTACAGAGAAACCCTGTTTTCAAAAACCAAACAAAAAAAGAAAAAAAAAAAAAACAAAAAACAAAAACAGATTGGCTAACCCAATCATCATCAGAGAGGTTTCCTCTGGCAGCTGATGGGAACAGATGATAGAGACCTACAGCCAAACATTAGGTGGAGCTTAGGGAACCCTGCAGAAGAAGGGGAGGAAGGATCCAGAGGGCTCAAGGGATTTTTCTCATGAAGTGTGCCTTAAATCAAATCTAGAGGCTCAAGTACTTCCCATCATGTGACTTAGTCTCTCTTCAAGAGTCTCAAAGCCACAATAGTTTCAATACCATTAGAAAGTTCAAATCCAGTGAGGCTTGGTGGCCCACCCATGTCTTTAATTCCAACACTGGGAAGTAGAGACAGATGGATCTTTCCTGAATTTAAGGCTAGCCTGGTCTACGAAGTGAGTTCCAGGACAGCCAGCTGTTACATGAAGAAAGCCTGTCTTGGGGAAAAAAAAAAAAAACAACCAAGTTTAAATCCAGCATCTCCTCTGAGACTCAAGGCAGATACTTGCTGTGAGCTCTCATGAAATTAAAAAAGAAGTTACATGCCCCTAAAATATAATGACACAGAGTAAATATCTTGTCCCAAAAGAGAGGAGCAGAGGCATAGAAACCAGGACTGGAACCCAGAAAGACAAACAGTAAACCCTATGGCTCCCTGCAGAGCATCTAGGGCACATGGTGTGATATGCATCCCAAAGGGTTTAGAAAGTGCTGCCCCTGTATGTTCTTGCCATTTTCAGGCCGCTCTTGGGCTGGTACTGCTTGGTGCCTGCGTCCTAGGCAGACATTCCACGTTCTTGGCATCTGTTACTTGGTACCTACTGCAGCGTTAGCTTTATCCTCAGAGCTTCATGTATTGTCCTACCACGGGAAGCCTACAGGCATCTTTACTATGTAGTGCATCATCTGGCTTCTTGGGTCTTCCTAGAAAATCTAAGAGGGGGGCTGGAGAGATGGCTCAGTGGTTAAGAGCATTGCCTGCTCTTCCAAAGGTCATGAGTTCAATTCCCGGCAACCACATGGTGGCTCACAGCCATCTGTAACGAGGTCTGCTGTTCTCTTCTGGTCTGCAGACGCACACAGATCGAATATTATATACATAATAAATAAATATTAAAAAAAAGAAAATCTAAGAGGAAGCCTCCATGACGCTATAACTTTGTTTCATTCATTCATTTTGAGGAGGACCAAGGTTCACGTAGCCAGTGCTAGTCTCAAAGCTGCCGTGTAGCTGACTTTCCGTTCTTCATCCTTCTGCCTCCGCATCCCTAAGTGATGGTATTACACATGTGTACCACTATGTCGGGCTGACCCTTCAACTCTTCTGTATGCTTGCAATGCCAAGGTCAGCCGATAGAGCAGTAGACGGCCACCCTTGGATAACAGCTGCAGTGGCCTTTGCGTGACTAGATGGCTAAAAATGGAAAAATACTTTCCTAGGAGGCCCTGTGCAATTAGGAGCTAAAGGCAGCCAATAATAGCCATGTGAAGGTCAGAATGCTGGAAGTTACCACATTTTCTTTACTAAATCTGTCACACACAACCAACCACAAAATCTTAGGTCAAGAGCACACACAAAATGTTACATTGTGACAAAAAACAAACAAATAAAAACCCTTGTCCAGGGGCTGGAGAGATGGCTCAGTGGTTAAGAGCATTGCCTGCTCTTCCAAGGGTCCTGAGTTCAATTCCCAGCAACCACATGGTGGCTCACAACCATCTGTAAAGAGGTCTGGCGCCCTCTTCTGGCCTTCAGGCTTACACACAGACAGAATATTGTATACATAATAAATAA
>NW_026071314.1:0-2780 GCF_014885135.2 Alexandromys fortis
AGAAAAAACCTTAATGACCATTGAATAGTGGAGAAGTAACATGAAGTAGCCCTGCTAGAAATTTCTGATTTAGTTTTTCAAATCTGTAATAAATACCAGGAAGGAAGGGTTTTTTGTCTTTGGTTTATGTGTACATGTGACTTTTGTTTTGCTTAAAAACTATAACATTCTTGCTTTCAGAGGAGGGGATAATTGTCCACTTATCCAGGCTGTAGGCAACTTTACTTTAAAATTATCTATGTGACACATACAGTACATTTAGCAATCAACTAATAACTCGCTTTAAGAAAAGACTAGAAGTTGGCATGTTAAACCTTTAGAATTATTTGGTTGTATATTGAATATTAAAATCAAAAGCCCATTCAATGCTTTGAATTCCTAAGCTTATTCTATCCAGGGCTTGATTTATGTATCAAACAGCTTACATAAATTTGTGGTTTGAAAAGAAATGTAGCTTTAGCTACCCAGACAAGTGACTAATTACCCTGGACAGCAATTACATGAATAGACATCACCCTCTAATTAAATTTTAGATGTAATATCTAAAACACTAATGTCAGTTTAGAAAATACAATGGAAATCTAAATCTTTCAGCATCATTATATAAAGGGTTGTAAATACGAAACACAATGTTTCATTTTAGAACTCATTTCATAATTCTCTAAATGTCTTCCTTTATCTCAAAAATTTTCATTTTAATAGTGATGGAATAGAATGGCTTTGAAAACATGAAATCAACACACTGAATGCTGAAAGGATAATAGATATGGTTGCTCTAAAACAAAAGCTAGTGTCTTTGAAGACAAACAAGGGGCTTAGGATTAATACTCAGTGTGTGATATATGCATTTCCTTTTATAAATAAAACCTGCATTTAATGACAAATAGTCTGGCTAAGAGTTTTTGCCTTAAAAACCCAATTCATTCTCCTCCCCTTGCCTGAAAAGGTGGAGGGTATGCCCTTATTGCTGAAGACACCATGCACTTCAGACACAGGGACTAGAGGACCCTAGTTGGACCTAAAAGCTTCCTCCTGGAAGACTAGCATTCATGAAGTCTTCCAGAAGTGCTATACAAGCTTCCAAAGGAGAGAAGTAACCATCAATTCTACCCAGCTATGACAATAAATGATGGAACTATACTATAATTTTTAAAAATAATTTAAATGTTATGTTCCACACTCAACAAATGTACCTAAATATTGTGTCTCAATAAAAGAATTTAAAATCAAATAAAATAACACTTAAAATGCAACAAAATTCTACCAAAGGAAAAATAAATTCACAATAAAAAGGCAGAGGTTGTGGAATTAAGCTACTTCAACTCAATAATCATCTTTTCCTCTTTGCTGTCTAACCTTGAGAAAAATACCTTCTCCAATCTTAGTTTCCTTGTCTATAAAGTGCTTTTGATAACAGCCATGCAGGGATAACAGTCCTTTTCCCGTATGACAGTTTTGAGCTTAGAAGTTACTAAATAATTGTAGGCTCTCATTTTTTTTTCACAAAATTCATGCTCAGTGATGTACTAATTTTATTAATTCTATGTCATAACTGATATATTTATAACAAGAATGAAGACCCAATGCCCTACATATTTTGCAGCTAGCCATGAGCATGTTAATATAGAATACATGGTGATCAAGGATGAGACAGTAACATGAGCCTTCTTTTGTCACTATGCCTTTTTGAAGAAAATTGTTTGCCATTCTTTCTAGTTTCCCAGTAAGCACTTCATATATGGCAGTGATCATCAGATCACTTAGCATAGAACTATCTTATACACCAGAGATGTACATGGGCCTACCTTCCCCAGGGTATATATAACTTTTATACTGGAGGACTGATAGACTTGTCCCATGGGCTGCATATGATCACCTAAAATATTATGATACTGTGATACAATTTTAATTACAACTTGATTATGCAATTCTTGAGCTCACATGACAATGATGTCATGTGGCAGGGTCAAAAGGTTGTACATACCTGGAAAGTCGTGCATTTACTTGTTCATAAAAGAACCAAGTCAGATTCTGCATACCATATTTTTACTGGTAAGGAGAATACTGTGCCAGGAAGCTATTAATTTCATCCAGACAAAATGACCTATCATTTCCAAACATGGGCCCAATAATGCTCCTTAGAAAATTATATTTCTGTTACTAAAGCACTGCTTCATCCAGAAGGGAAATTGCCCATTCATACAGTCAGGCGAGGATGAATAAAACATGCAGGATGTGAAATACACAAGGTATGATGTCCCATTTAATTCCCTTCCACTGTGTCAGCACTTTCTGCAAGATAACTTTCCTAGACTGCTGGGGGGAGGGGTTGCTATGAAACACTTGAGATAGTGGAGAGATTAGGAAGCTTGTTGTTCCACAGAATATTGACTTAGACATATCCAAGAACAGGATTTTTGTGAAAGTAGAAGTTCCCCTGCTTCTCAAAAATGTGTAATATTAATTCAGTTGAAAACAATGACTCCAATTAAAACTGTTGGAGCTTGAGCACATTCGGAGAGTCTCCGAATTGAGCCAACTCCTCTCAGCATATAAGCTATTTCATGAGAGGCCAGCACTGATTGGTTTGTTGTCATTGTTGTTGTCCTTGTTCTTGTTTTGCCAACTCAGTATCATCTGGAAAGAAGGAATGTTAACTGAAGGATTGTCTCCATTATATTGACTGTAGGTAAATCTATGGGACATTTTCTTTTTTTTTAAATATAATTTTTTATTGAAAAAAAAATTCCGCCTCCTCCCCGCCTCCCATTTCCCTCCCC
>NW_026071315.1:0-2830 GCF_014885135.2 Alexandromys fortis
AAAAAAAAACCCTGGTTTTTGTTTTGTTTTGTTTTGCTTATTCTGAGACAGAACAGGGTGTCTTTTATCTCTGGTTATAATCAACCTCACCAGAACGGCAAGGATAACCTTGAACTTCTGGTCTTCCTGCCTCCACCTCCCAGGTGATTATAGGCTAGAGCCACTACACTCAGGTCTTTCTGTTGGTTGGAGTTTTATTGTTGTTGTTATTGTTGCATTGTTTTGTTGTTATTTTGAAACGTGGTCTCTCTGTGTAATCATGGCCTTCCTGGTACTCGTTGTGTAGACCAAATTAACTCAAATACCCAGACACCTGCCCGCCCCTGCTTCCAAGTGCTGGGATAAAAAGGTACACATTGACCACACCCAGCGTCAAGGACACTCGGCTTTGCGTGTTTTGGGGGATTAAACCCAGCATTCTATGAACAGAGCTACATCCCCCAGCCACCCAAAAACTTCCTTTATGTTGGTTAAAGATGTTTTTATCATGTGTTTAGTCACGTGCAGGAGAGGTATGCGCACCTGCTTCCAGCCTGTGGGGATCCGTCTACAGACTCCCTCTGAAGCTGGAGTTCCCAGAGGTTGTGAGCCCCCTGGCGTGGAGGAACCAACCTGGGTACTCTGGAAGAGCAGCAGCCCCTCTTCACTACTGCACCCTCTCTCCTGTGCCCCTCCCCCACGGTCCTGCCCTTAAAAACTCTGGAGAAGCTGAGCAGGGTGGTAAGCAGGGAGAGGCGTGCTTGTAAGTACAAGCAAGCGCAGCTCAGATGAGTCTGAGGCCGGCCCAGGACACACAGCAGGACCATGCCGCAAAAAATCTTTTAAAAAGATGAGGAAAAAAAAAAAGTATGGGTGTGAGGTCAATCCCCAGCACCCATGTCTTAGCCACTGCTCTACTGCTGTGGTGTGACCAAGGCAGCTTATAAAAGCAGACATTTAACTAGGCTTCCGGGTTCAGGGAGTCCGTGGTGACAGCGCAAAGGCATGGTGATAGGAAGAGCTGAACACACACACCTTGACTGGAAAGCAAGAAGCAGAGAGAAGAAGCACACTGGGAATGGCAGGAGGAGTCACACCAGGTCACACTGGGAATGGCTGGGGTCACACCACCAGGTCACACTGGGAACGGCAGGAGTCACACCAGGTCACACTGGGAATGGCTGGGGTCACACCAGGTCACACTGGAAATGGCTGGGGTCACACCAGGTCACACTGGGAATGGCAGGAGTCACACCAGGTCAGGCTCGGGGATTTTTATGTTGTCTCCAATATTTTGCAGCTTCTAGCCCCGTAGTGGTGACCTTACAGATATCGCTCCTCGTATGTGCCAGGCCTTGTATAGTACAATTTCCTAGAAAAACTGGCTGAGCTAACGGTATGTTCCTTTGTGACCTGGTCAGCCTTTGCCAAAATGCTCTCCCTCCCACCAGCATTCCTGGGCTCCCAACAATAGCTGCAGCTGTTGGCAGTTGCCAGTATGGAAAGTGAAAAATAACTTTTGTTTTCTTTTTGCTTCTCGAGATAGGGGCAGCCCTCAATCAGTGGCCCAGGCTGGTCTGGATCTCACTATGTTGCAAGGTTTGTGGCAAGCTGGAGAGCCTCCTGCAAACATTCTACCCACCGAGCTGCACTGCCCAGCCCTCCTGAGCTGGTTTTAAAGAGTTACTCTAGCCACTAGGAGAGAACAGATCACAGTGTGGCAAGAGAACACGGAAGGAGAACAGCTGGAGGTTACTGTAACAGCTTGGATCGGACACCATGCTGGCCTGGGCCAGAACAGTGCTGGTCAAACTTTAGTGTGTTCTGTGTCCTCTGAAGAACCATTCCCAGGGTGCCAATGTCCAATCCCAGGTTTGGTATCGCTGATGAGATTCTTGGCGAGCCCTGCGTTAAAGAGCATGCAGTAGACTAGAAAGCCCAAAGGGACAGGTTCCAGTCTGCCGCGGAGGAAGAGCTGGTGAGACTTCCTGACGGACTGTATCTGCAGGACCCATGACAGACAAGAATCAAGGGCCACGTGGACTAGGTAAATGACCAAGGGAGAAAGTACAGGAAACTGAAGGAGGGACGGTCGACAAGGAGAAAAGGAAGAGTTTTATTTGAACAAAAATTTGAGAAAACTGCAAGATATCCAGATGCCAGCAAACATCAGTCTTACTGTAGGTAGATGCTCTGGCATAGGACAGAAGTCACTCCTAGGAGGCTTCATTATAGACGCTAAAGACATAATGTTTGAAGTGATGAGATAAAGCTGGGTAGGGTGGCAGGATTTATAATCCCGGGATTTGGGAGACCCAGGTGGGAGCTCTCTAATTCAAGTAAGCCTGGGCTACGTACAGAGCCCCTGTCTCTCGGCACCAAATGGGACTCTGTGTTCTCCTTCCAAGGTCTAGGGCACATCCTAGAAAAGAGGAAGTAGGACAAGTTAAGAGCAGCGGAAGGGCCATGTGGGGTGGCACACACATTTAATCCCAGCCCTCAGGAGACGGAGGCCAGCGGAGCTCTGTGAGTTCAAAATCAGCCTGATCTATACAGTGAGTGCCCGGAAAGCGGGCAAGCAGAGGAAGAAGTGGAGTGTGGAACCCTCCTGGCCTTTGCATTCAAACTCTCTGCAGCGATGATATCATTGCCAGCACAAGACTAGGGCCTGTCAACATCCTGTTATGGAGGGGGTAAGGATGAGGTCCTTCTCTTCTCTGATTTATAGGTCATTAGTGCTATTTGGAGAGTGGGGACATTTTCTTCATTGGTGTGGCCATTAGTAAGTTGCCTACGTTCCTGTAAATAGCCCTTCACCTATATTCTGTGAATAACACAATACACTTTCACA
>NW_026071316.1:0-2784 GCF_014885135.2 Alexandromys fortis
CCAAATCACGTTTTATTGGAGCCTCTTGGTTGAAGGGAGAGCAGAAAGTGAGGGGCCCCGAGCTCTGAGCTGTAGCTGCTTATATAGGGAGTCTGTCTAGCAACCTTTGATACTTTAACTGTTTCTCTGGAGACCCACCGGCTGGAAAGAAAACAAACCTTCTTGTCAATTACAGACCACAAGGAAGTTCCCCTGCCAGTCAGGGGGAGTGTGGGCAGTTAGATCACAACAACTCACCCTGTTTTCTGGTGGAAGAACTGCAACCTTAATATGGAGTTATTTATCAAGTGAGGCCGGGGCCAAATGCCATCTTGTAATGGCAGCCATTCAAATCTGCTCCCAGCAGTTCCCCCTTTCTGTTTTTCTCTGTAGGCCAGTGAGAAGGTCTTACTCCCATTCAGGTCCTCACCTCATGATGTGAGGACCGATCAAAGGAGGCCCAAAACTCCTGGTACTCCTTATCTCGTGCAATGGAATAAACTCCTGGGAGGTGCAAAGGCAGTACTCAGAGTAAAATGCATACCTTCCTCAATGTAATGGAGAATTTCTCCCTGAGAGTGCAAAGGCTATGCAAGGAACAAACCTACTGGCCTTTTAGGACAGGTAACCATACTTGGGGTGAATCGTCATTCTCCAAAGAGGATAATATTCGTAGAACCGCAACCTTATCTCGAGATGTCTGAGCTCGGGGGTGACAAATTAGCCATAGGCATAGCACGCACCCTATTATGCAGCATGTAAAAAACATCTCCACCCCCACCCAATCCTTAAACAGGGAGAAGGCAGAAGGAGATCCAGGACTGCAGTCCCTCTGCCAGGCTGTGATAGAACCATTGTGTGTCTGAGGTCCTCCAGGGTGGCATCAAAGTCTTCAGACCAATTTCAGGAATGGGCTTAGGGTAGGCTGACAGAATCCACCATCTCTTTTCCGCTCAGCTTGGGATCATCTTCCACAGGATCAGCATCCTGAAGAGTGGCAGAGTCATTTTCATGATGGACTTCAACAGTTTTGGTCAGGCGGCTTGAGACCCAATGAGGCACTTCTCTCCTTGGGGGCAGGGAAGTCCGGACCAAGGACCTCTCTCCAGTAACCTCTGGAACTCCTCTGTGGGATGTCCGTAGCCATGACATCATCAGGTCCAGATCTTTTCTTTCTGTAAAAAAAAAAAAAGCATAAACATATTCTAGACCCCAAATATACATAGGTCGGGTTTTTTTATAATGCATTTGCAAGGGCTTTTCCACCTTGCCCTAGTAAAGGTCAGCTTGGTGTTATCACGTCAGATTCGTTTGTATCAGGATCTTCCTGTAACTTTTATGAGTTGTTTTTAAGGAGCCTTGTTATGCTCCATAATTTTTTTTTTTATTATTAGCCATATATGCAGTTCTTCCATTGGAAGAGCCATTTGTAAAATTTTAGCATACAATCCTTTAAGGGATTTTTTTTTTGCTAATGTTGTACATTAGCAAAATACAGTTGTGTGAATTGTAGCAATGATCATCTGGGGAAAGATTATTGGTTTTGCCTTTGAATTGAGCAAACATAATTGTCCAGGGATCAATCTTAAAATTATCAATGAATCTATTATTTAGTAAAAGAAACATTTATCATAGTCAATATTTTGTCAAACCATAAGCAAATATCTTTTAGCAGCTGTTGCTTCTTCCTCAGCATTCAAATAATTTGCTAAGGAATATGGAGAAGTTTTTTGCCACAACTCTATGGTGTTTTAAGGTCTTTGCCAGCAAGTAAGCTGTAATGTTGTGTCCATAAACAACAGTCAAAAGCTCCTATGGCGTTTTCTTGCCAGGAAGCAAGCTGCAACAATGTATCCATAGCTCCAGAGTCTGGACTGCCTGCTTGAAAGAGAGTTTTCCCTGGCAGGAAGGCCCAGAAAGCAGGCATTTTAAAACAGCCAGCTTTTTTCCTGGTAAGGCTGAAAACAAAAATGCTTTACTCTAGTCTTTTCAAGCTTTATCCATCTCCATAAATTTCTATGTCCTGAGGCAAGTCCCAGTGTTTGCAGCTTTGCAGACCCTCAGTGCTGCTTGGCTGTGGAGCTGCCTAGAGCTCCTTGGCCTTGGAGCCGCAGCTGCTCACACTCCATTGGTAACTCGAACCAAATGAATATACCTCCCTTCCTTAGCGTACCTTGTTCAGTGGCAAAATTTAGCTCTCTACCAAGCCTATCCCAGGATGACACATTAAGATTGCCATACATGGCAAACCAAGAAGCAATTGTGTCATTCTCAGCTAAAAACCTTTCCAAAACGCTCCGTAACAGCTCATTGAGAGCCAAAAAAATCAGGTGTGATGTTGAAGTGCCCATTCTAAAATCCTATTCTTCCTTTTATTTTTATTTTTAAACCGTCCACTTTGGCCGTGGCTCTCATTTTAAACCATCCACTTTGATCGTGGCTCTGACTTTAAACCGTCCGTTTTGGTCACAACCCTATTACCCCCACTCTCCCTTCTTCTACCGGTGAGAGCGGAAAACCCACTTTTTTGTGGATCCCCAGCCTTACCTGGGGACTGTCTGGTGCACCCCCTGACGGGCCACCATCTGTCATGCGACATCAGAGCTCTTCTCACGATGTCGCTGCTCCACGTGTCAGGTTCTGAATCCTATTTGGCCCCTCACTCGGTACCAAAGCTTGTCCCAGAGTCCCGGGTTTCAGCACCAGTTGCGGCAAACTCCCTGACCAGCAGGAAAGAACAGCCACCAGAAGAGGATTCTTCCCAAATCACGTTTTATTGGAGCCTCTTGGTTGAAGGGAGAGCAG
>NW_026071317.1:0-2816 GCF_014885135.2 Alexandromys fortis
TCCATCTGCAATAAAACAAAAAATTATTTTTTATGTTTTATGTTTACTACCATAAAAAATGACTATCACTCATAAATGCCAAGAATTTCAAGATGGTTTCAAACGGTAAGTAATGCAACAAATAGTTAATCTCAGTAAACCTCAAACCAGAGACCCAGATTCTCTGCATTAAATTAATGTAATTATGATTAAGTAAATGCATGTTAATGGAATGGTAAAATTATATAATTATTAAAGTTACTCTAACAGTCTAGAAATGGCTATTTTAAAAGGTAAAATGTTTTAATCTTTTAATATTATGACTACATAAATTTTATTTGTTTAAACTTCCTGGGCTCATATAACGTCAATGAACTTTTGCTTTTTGAAGGATGTAAGATAAAATGCTTGTGTTGTGAGTGTGTTGACTCTGCAATGTAGACATGCTCACTGAAGTCATCACCCACCCCTCATGCATTGCCATGTTGTACCATGAGTGTCTTCACATTGGACCAGAAATATTAGGGTTTTCAATTTTGACTATTATTAGATTCATTTTTGCTATCTTTTCCCCTTTCAGTGGTGGTTTGAATGAAAATAGACCTCAAAGGGAGGGGCTATACTAGGAATCATGACCTTGCTGAAGAAGATATGCCATTGTTGGGGGAAATTTGTCACTGTGGAGGAGGCCTTTGAGGTTTCACGTATACTCAAATCACACCCAGTGTCTCAGCCTATGTCCTGGTACCTGTGAGCCAAAATCTAAGAACTCTCATCTACTGCTTTAACACTATATCTGTCTGCATATTGCCTTGCTATCATAATAGACTACACACCTGAACTGCAAGTGAGACACTGCCGCGCACCGCGGGCCCTGTCTGTGATCTATGCGCTAGAACCCAGTTCCCGAGCTTCAGGCAAGGGGCTGAAGGTTGAGAATACACACGCAGAGAAAGACCGACACACAGACCTTCCAACACTGGTACCAAAAAACCCCTCTTTAATAGCACTTTGGAGACTTAAATACCATGCAGTGGCCAACAGGTGAAAATCCCATCCTCTGATCCTCTAGGCTAGGCACAGCTTCTAGTAACTTCAATTAGAAGGCTCTAGCAGTGAAGAGCAGCTGAAGGCCAGGACTCAATTAGTCCCAACAACACACAACAATAAAATGCTTTCCTTTCCAACAGTTGGGGTGGTCATGGTGTTTCTTCATAGCAATAGAAACCTTAAGATACTCTTCAGATCACTAACCATGACACTGCCAGTGTTTTCAGACTCTAATAAAACTGAAGATAAAAGGAGTCATATATTCCTTGCAATGACTTCCTACTATCAATTCAAAGTCTTTCAAGTAAGAATAAAATACTACTTGAAAGAAGACTTGTGATAATACATATTATGGATTATTATAACTATTACTCTTTGAGTTCACCAAAAGCACAGCATGAGATAGGGCTTCAGGGGCATAAATTTCCTTTGGGAGATAAAACAAAATGAATCCATAATGAAATGGAACATGCAGAAATGGATAAAATGCAATGGGGAATACAGTTCATCTTCACAGACCCTCTGAATACCTACAGGGGGACCCCTCAATCCACTATTTTGAGAGATAGAGGCAGAAGCTTTATGCTAAGCGCCATTTATCATTTTTTACAATCATCAATGGAGCAAGATCTCCCATGTATTTCATTGGAACTTATCTGAAGCAGGATAGGCAATCACAGAAGAGCTATGATGTAGATGGTATGGTTGAAATCCATTTTGTTAGTGCTTAAATATTCACCATCAACAGACACAATCTGTGTCTGTGGATGTTTTAAGTTAAGAAGCACGAAGATGAAATGATTATACCAGCACATACATTGACATTCAAATTTTCTCTATACCGCTGATATTATGAGTTACATTAAAGGTGCTTTGTTCCTAACTTTTTTAGTATTTGTCTTCTTGAAAATTTTATCTTGGGATAAATTCCTCACATACATCTGTTGTGTCTCCTGAAGCAGATATTCACAATCTTCTTCTCCTTCTCCTATCAAGCTTCCAAAATAATAACCAACCAGATCTAGAATGAGTTGTAGAAAATAAAATTATAAATTATGAAATAATACTTAATCGTCACCTATGTATTATTATAGCTAATTTTAGTCTTGTCTTTTTGCCTATTTGACTTTTATTATAAAACCATAAACATGAGCCAGAGGAGAAGAGTGTCCCAAACTCAAACTATTAGAGATGTAAGCCAGAGTCATGGTATAACCTATCCTCTTTTATTCTCTCTCTCTTTTGTTCTTAAGCCCATCTGTATCCCTTCTATGGTACAATGGAGATTCTCAGTCAAAACCCTACTCTTACACCTTCATGGATCTGCAAATGTTCAACTATCTTGCTGTGCCATTCCAATTCCCATAATCACTAGATGTCCTTAGGGTAGCTCTTAGTAGTTCTTGAAGATTCAGCAATTTTTTGAACGAGTATTTTTGCTGAACAAGGCCAAACAGCAGTATAAGTTTGCTGATGTCTCACTGTGTTCACTGTGCTATTCTTTAGGAATGTTAGAACTTCCATTTGTTTTATTTCTGCTCACAACATACAGATACTTGCTTACTTGTTCTCATGGGTCTTTGGTGAAATTTTCCTTTCATCCCAGATTGGCATTAAGTATGCTGAGTGAGTATTGCTTATGAGGTCACTTTTAGGAAGCAAAACTAAGCAATATAAATGGTAAAGCCTAGTGAAGAATCTTGAGAAATTTTCTACCTCTGTGTAGCCAAAAAAAAAAAAAAAAAAAGATGCAAAGGGATGACATATACCTACAAATGCTTCAAAAT
>NW_026071318.1:0-2771 GCF_014885135.2 Alexandromys fortis
TTGTTTGGGGCTCCTACTTACTTTTTCTTGAGACTCAGTCCCATGTACCCCGGGGAGCCTCCTTACATAGTCAGTGCTGTCCTTGAACTTCTTGATAGTTCTGCCTCCTCCAACTCCCAAGTGCTGGGGAGCCTGAATCTCTACACCCAGCTTTCCTGCCCTCCTCCTCCTGTCCCTCCCCTTCCTCTTCCTTCTTTATTTTTTCTTTTTTGAGACAGGGTTTCTCTATAGCTTTGGAGCCTGTCCTAGAACTAGCTCTTATAGACTAGGCTGGCCTCGAACTCACAGAGATCCACTTGCCTCTGCCTCCCGAGTACTGGGATTAAAGGCGTGTGCCAGAGAAGGCAGGGCCCCGGGTAAGATGGCGGCTACTGCCGCCGGTGTGGGCCTCCTCGAGGAGGAGGCGCTGCGGCGGAAAGAACGGCTGAAGGCCCTCCGGGAGAAAACCGGACGCAAGGACAGGGACAATGGGGAGCCACAGACCAAGAAGCTCCGAGAAGAGGAAGAAGATGGGAAGCACAGGGGTCTCAGGCTTCGCAACTATGTCCCGGAGGATGAGGACCTGAAGAGGAGGAGGGTCCCCCAGGCCAAACCAGTTGCAGTGGAAGAGAAGGTGAAGGAGCAACTAGAGGCTGCCAAGCCAGAGCCTGTCATTGAGGAAGTGGATCTGGCTAACCTGGCACCCCGGAAACCTGATTGGGATCTCAAGAGAGATGTGGCCAAGAAGCTGGAGAAGCTAGAAAAGCGGAGGACCCAGAGAGCCATCGCAGAGCTGATCCATGAACGCCTCAAAGGCCAAGAAGCTAGAGAAGCTAGAAAAGCGGAGGACCCAGAGAGCCATCGCAGAGCTGATCCGTGAACGCCTCAAAGGCCAACAAGACAGCCTGGCTTCTGCAGTGGACGCCACCACTGGACAAGAGGCCTGTGATTCTGACTGAGGTGTTCTCCATGTCCCATCTGCCCAGCACCCATGTCCTGCGGGAAGATGGTCTTAGCCAGGGGTGGGTTTAGGCTGGCCAGCACTTCCGGGTCTCAAGAACTAAGCTAGCCCAGTCAAGTCTCAACCTCTTTGAGATGAGGCCAGCTCGTCCCCAGGGCATCCACCACTGTGAGTGTTTCAGAGCTGAGGCCTGTACATATGTGTGTATATTGAGGTTTTTTTTTTTTAGCTTCTGGAAATAGAGACAAGTAAACTCCCCAAAAAAAAAAAAATTTAAAAAAAATTTAAAGGCGTGTGCCGCCACCACCACCCAGCTCTAGTTAATTCTTGAGTAAGACTTCTGTTCTCGGAGAGGAGGGGCTAGTGTAGGCATCACTGTTACCATCATTCTGACAGACTGAGTATGTTATTTGTTGAAGTGCTATGGGTTGAACCCAGAGCTGTGTGCATACCTGGCAAGCATTCTGTCTCCAAGCTCCAGCCCCAGCCCAAACGGACTCTTTCACTTTTATTTCTTTTTACAGCACGTTTATTTATGTGTATGTGTGCAGGGATGTACATGTGGAGGTGGGAGTTGATTCTCCTTTCAGCATGTGGATCCTGGGGATCAAACTCAGGTTGACAGGATTGGTGGCAAACACCTTTATAATAATCTCACTGGCCCCCAAACAGATCACTTAAATTTTGTTGTGTTTACTGTCCCCACTAGAACATTAAGGAGAACATATATGGATATATATTGCTCTCTGGTTTTGATTGCTAGTAACAGATTATTGAATTCTACGTGAAACGTAGATGGGTCACTAGAACCTGTAATGTTTTTTAACGTGTTCTAGAGTAATGTAATTTGATCCATAATAGATTTGTTCACATCTCTTATCGTTCCTTAAATACATATAAATGTCTTTTAAAAGTTCCTTCTAGGGAGCCTGGATAGTCAGCTTGATGGTTAAGAGCCTTGTTCCTGTAGAAGACCCTGTTTCACTTCCCAGCATCCAAATGGTGGTTCGTACTGTCTGTGACTCCAGTCCTAGGGGATGCAGTGCCCTGTTCTGATTTCCAAAGACACCAGGCACACATGTGGTACATGTAGGCAAAACTCTCGTGCATAAAGTAATAAAATAAATACAATTTTAAAAATTACTTCTAGACCTGGAAAGATAGTTCAGTAACTAGGAGCACTTTTGCTGTTCTTACAGAGGACCTGAGTTCAATTCTCAGCACCCAAGTCAGTTGGCTCACAACTGCCTGTAACTGCAGCCCCAAAGCCCCTCTCCAGACTTCTTTGGGTACCTGCAAAATATACATACATATAAATAAAAATAAATATTAAAAAATGCTTCTAAATGATAAAACTTCTTGTCTTAGTTAGAGTTACAATTGCTGCAGTGAAACACATGACCAAAGCAGCTTGGGTAGGAAAGGGTTTATTTAGCTTACACTTCCTCATCACAGTTTATCATTAAGGAATTCAGGATAGGAACTTAAGCTGGGCAAGAACCTGGAGGCAGGAGCTGATGCAGAGGCCACAGAGGAGTACTGCTTACTGGTTTGTTCCTCATGGCTTGCTCAGCTTGCCCTCCCATAGAATTCAGCCCAGGGATGATACCACCCATAATATCTGTCCCTATCCCTGTCAATCACTAACTTAAGAAAATGCCCTACAAGCTTGCCCACATCTTGATCCTATGGAGGCATTTTCTCAGTTGAGGTTCCCTCCTCTCAGATGACTCCAGCCTGTGTCAGATTGACACAAAACTTTCCAGCACATTCTTCTTTTTTTTTTTTTTTTTTTAAATTTATTTATTATTTGTACAGTGTTCTGCTTGAA
>NW_026071319.1:0-2830 GCF_014885135.2 Alexandromys fortis
TCCCACGAAACCAATAGGTACAGTAGGATCAAAAACCCATTGCCATTGTTCTTGAGGTCTCAGTAGTCCTCATTGTCCACTATGTTCAGCGAGACCGGTTTTAACCCAGGCTTTTTCAGACCCAGGCCAGCATTTTATATCTTGTTTCCGACATGCTTGGCAGCAGTAGAGCAAAGCAGGTCTGTCCTTTCCCCTTCTCTCTCAGTTCCTACTAGGAAAGCTGTGGATGGGGACCCTAGAGCTGTCACCTCTCCATGAGTGCACAACCCACTGCACACTGTAACACCAGGAGTTCCCACAGTGGAAGGCAGCACCTTATCTAGTCTGGGATCCGAGGCAATACTCAATTTCTAAAATTCAATTTATTTCTTTTCCTTTAATTTCCGTACAGTGGGCCAGCTTACCACCTAACTGACTTTAGAGAACACGATGTTTCGTGTGAACAAAAGGTACGAGATAAGAACTCACCTTTGTTAAGTGCTATGGGCAAGACCAAATGCCTGGACAAAACTGGGGGGCTGGAGATATCAGCTATGTCAATAAAGCCCACTATTTCCAAGTCTGTAAGGGAGGAGCAAACACAGAATTATTCACACTAGGAAACTTCATTGTCGGCAAAGATTTCAAATATGAGACTTGGGAAAATTGTTAAACTTTACTCAGAATCATGAATAATTTCCATTTAAGTAGATCAAACAATAATGAATTTTATTTAATGAATTCAAGTTTTAAAATAAAACTAGGTAAACTTTATTTTTATGAGTCTAGGGCATTAACCAATGCAAAAGCTTAAAGGTCAAATTCCTCTGTATGATCAAGGGCAGGGAGAAGGGGGTGGACAATTAAGCACCGACAACACTCTTACTCAGCCTCGGAAAGTAAAGCCATCACTTTAAGAACACTTCTTTGGGGTGGGGGAGACAGGTCTCACAGTTAAGAGCGCTTGAGCACAAAGATTTCAGTTAGGATCCCCAGCACTTCCATAAATACAAAACCAAAAAACCAGGACATAAAAGATGTTCCTGTAACTCAGGATTGAGGGAGGTAGGCAAGAGGAGCCTGGTAGACTGCCGGCAGCCAGCAGAGTTTAGTGAGACCCGTGTCAAGGTGCTAATGCAGGGGATGATAGAGAAGACCCCAATGTCTTCCTCTGGCCTCTATATACACCTGCATGGGCACCTGCGTCTGCACACTTATGTGTATATATCACAGCCACACTCAAAAAGAACATTTCCTTGAGAAAGAAATACATTCTATACAAAATCAAGATGATAATGATTCATTCCCTTTACAGCAGCTATACTACAGTTCCAAGTTATTTCCTGAAGAGCTAAAATAAATAAAAGTTCATGGGTAGATGTGGTGGTATACAACTTTAACCCTAGTACCCAGAAGACAGAGATTGGTGGATCTCTGTGAGTTCAAGGCTGGCCTGATTTATATGGTGAGTTCTAGGACAGTCAGAACTATCTAGTGAGACCATCTCAAAACTAAAATAAAAAAAAATTAAGTTAAACAGAATTTTTGTTTTGATTTGTTTTTTTTTGAAACAGGGTTTCATTGTATAGCCCTGGCTGCCCTGGAACTCACTCTGTAGACAGGCTGGCCTTGAACTCAGAGATCCACCTGCCTCTGCCACCTAGTGCTGGGATTCAAGACATGCACCACCACCACTGGCTCAATCGGACTTTTAATAAAATGGTTATATAAGCAACTAACACAAAATTATGAAAACACTAAAAATTGTAAAGAAAATAGACTCACTATTCTT
This sequence comes from Alexandromys fortis, assembly GCF_014885135.2. Taxonomy (NCBI): domain Eukaryota; kingdom Metazoa; phylum Chordata; class Mammalia; order Rodentia; family Cricetidae; genus Alexandromys; species Alexandromys fortis. Next base: position 1,772 of record NW_026071319.1, read on the forward strand.
CATAGAAGGAAACCTCTATAAGTTGTTGTTAAATTTTTCTTCTAAGTCTATCAACAGCACAGCCATATTAGCAAAACAATTTAAAATACCAGAACCATGCCAAGTGCTTCCCTGGAGACCTGCTGTCAGCACCTCCTGAGCTAAGCATCTACTGCTGACAGCTTTCAACTGAGTAGGACAGGGCCTATAGCAAACACTGATCTAGGTAGGATTACACAGTATCTTAAGACTAAAAGTTTATATTGGAAAGAAAAGAAATATTCAAATAAAGGGCAGGAAGGAAGTATAATTTAATTGGTTTGAAGGCAACAAAACATTAGGTGTGGTTTAATATACTGTTACAATAGACAGCCAAAAGCCAAGGCAAAAAGTCTGCTCACAGGCTTTCATTCTAAAACAACAAACATTTATTTATTACACACTTATTTTTAATCATTTATTGACTGGGCAATTATCTGTTAAGCATCTAGTAAGTGTCAGACTATAGACCAGTTATCAACAAGACAGACAGTGGTGATATCATCCCTAAGAGCGTTGGCATGCACTCATCACCCAAGGAGTCCTTTGACTAATGGGAGACAATTCTCTTTCCCGCCTGCCATTTTTCACAATTCAAGGTTGTTAAATGCAGCTAGGAATGGCGTCAGCAAATATGTACTATATCAGAGCAGTAGGACTCAAAAGCATTTCGTTTTAGTTGTAACACAAGAAGCAGAGCTGGAATGGTTCAATCTACCAGAACCAAGAGCTCAGTGACTGACTGCTTCATTCCCTACACTGAGTCATAAGGATTGGAAGAAGCAACTTCCAAGGTCACAGCAAAAGTCAGAGACAAGTCTAGAAGAAGACAACTCTTCAAATAGCACCTTAGTTATGATGCTAATTAATCTCAGTATCTTTACTAAGAATCATCTCAGCTGGGTACTGGTGGCACACACCTTTAATCCCAGCACTCGGGAGGCAGAGGCAGGTGGATCTCTGTGAGTTTGAGGCCAACTTAATTTACAAGAGCCAGTTCCAGGACAGCCTCCAAGCTACAGAGAAGTATTGTCTCGACCC
>NW_026071320.1:0-2865 GCF_014885135.2 Alexandromys fortis
GTGTGTGTGTGTGTGTGTTGTGTGTGTGTGTGTGTGTGAGAGAGAGAGAGAGAGAGAGAGAGAGAGAGAGAGAGAGAGAGAGAGAGAGAGAGAGACAGGATAACCCCCTCGCTTTCCACCTTGTTTGAGACAGGCTTTCCCATTGCTGCAGATTCTCCTGCTTCCCCTCCCATTTCTAGTTTGTTCTCTGCGATTGCAGTTGCATTACCGTGTCCGGCTTCTATGAGAGCTTGGGGATCTGAACTCAGGTTATCAGGCTTCTGTGACAGGTGTTTCTATGCCCTGAGCCGCCTTCCTGCTCTGTTTTTTTTTTCTTCCCCAATCTTTTGTGTGCATGTGTGTGGGCACATGTGTGGCATGGTGTGTGTGTGTGTGTAGAGGTCAGAGGACAACCTCCATTGTTGCTCTTCTCCGCTCCTTTGAGACAGGGTCTCTTGTTGATTGGCACATAGGCCACGGTAGCTGGCATGCAGCTTCCAGGGGTTCTTCTGTCTCTGCCTCCCATGTCATAGGAACCCTGGGATTATGGATGTGCACCCCCACTGCCAGGCCTGAGGTACGTTCTGGGGATCCCACATGACCAGGGCTTTACCCACGGAGCCGTCTCCCCAGCCCTGTGCCTTTTCCCATTGCTGTATTATCCTGGGTTCCATAAGGATTTCCTGTGCTTCCTTTCGTAGTGTTATGTTCCACTCTTTTTATCTGTTATTTATTTTGTTATTCTTTTATCAATTGCATTGTTCTCCCTTTTTTTTGTGAACTGTCTTTGGTAGAAACATGTAGTACAAATATTTTCTCTCAGCCTATTTTTTCATTTTCTTAATGGAGTCTTTTAGGGAGACTTTTCAATTTTATTGAAATTAATTTTATCATTAAAAACAAAACTGATAGCAGGCGGAAGAGGTGGCTCAGCAGCTAAGAGTACTTCCTACTGTTCTAGAGGATCCGATTTTAGTTCCAGCACCCAAGTCAGGGGCTCACGACTCTATACACATGACATACACTCACAAACACATACACATAAATAAAAATAAAATCTTCAAAAGCTAAAAAAACCTCCCTGGACAGCAATCAATAATGAATATATACGTTTATCCATGTATATCCAAATATACCTATCTAGGTGTTCAGGAATGATGGAGCATGCCTGGAACACACTGGAGAGGCTGAGGCAGAAGGATTGCTAAGAGTTAAAGGTCAGCTTGACTTACTCTACTACATAGCAAGTATCAGGTTAACCAGGGGTTTTGTAGCAAGACCCTGTCTCAGAAAAACAACTACAAAAAGGTGATGTAAAGATCTTCTCTGTAAGATCTTTACCAAGTTCACACAAATATTGGTTCCTATGCTTTGAGAAGCCTACAGTTTAATCTTTTATACTTAGGTCTGTGATTTTTCTTAAAGTAACCTGTGTATGATGTGGGGTAGGGTCAAGGTATATCTTTCCTAAGTGGATATTTGATTTTTCTCTCAACATTTGTTGGAAATATTTTTACATTGGTACTTTTGCATTTCCATCTAGAGTTTATGCAGTGGGTGGTGGCTACGGCAGAGACCCAGAACGGATCAAAATGTTGGGAAGAACCAACTGTGAGTGCTCCATGGTAGATGAGATTGAGTGCCCAGCCCTTAATGGGACATCTCTATCAACCCGGCCACCATCGAGGCTTGGCGAACACTGTGAAGAAGAGACAGAAATGATGGAAGAGCAAGAGGATGGGAGGAGGGCTGTGGGAGACTGACTTCTGGACCCAATAGGGCTGCTGTATGCAGGAGCTCTCGGCAGCTGTGGTTACCCACATAAGACCTTCACAGGCACGGAAGAGGGAGGGGCTCCCTGGGCCCCAGTCCTAATGGAGGAACTGTTGACAGGTGATGGATGCCAGGGGAGGGAGAGTCTCTTTTCTCTGGGGGGTGTGATCACTGGTAGGTTTCCCCACATTCTGTGGTTGACTCTACATACATGGGTATATGACCAACACCAGGACTCAGTGGATTATACAGAAAAAGAGGATGTGAAGTCGGGAGGAAGATGAAGTCGGGAGGGAGGTGCGTTGGAGGTGCTGGGAGGAGTTGGATGTGATCACGATGTATTGGAGACGTGTACAAAAGTTTCAGAAAACAAATCAAAGACCCCACCAGGTGTTGTGCTGTCCCATTTGTGATTCTCTCTGACCAGAGCAGGGGGCCTTTGCCCAAAGCTTGCTGGATGGCTGCTCTGAAGGTCCTTTAGGCTGTGTGTTATTCTTTCTCGGTGGTGTAGCCAATAAGATTCTGTCCTCATAACGAAGGGCTTCATTTTTAATTCAGTTTGTGTAGAGAGAACGAATCTGCTGTGTTGATTGCTCCTCATTTAAACCCTGACTTGATTAAAATAGGAAACATGGGAGGCACTAGAGATTACGCTGGAGGGATCATTGCTTTAAATTCTATTCAAGTCAAGACCCCTATTAAATACTTAATTTTAAAAAGAAAATATGTGTACGTGCCTGTGTGAGTTGATGTGTACGGTGTGTGTAGTGTTCTCAGGGGCCAGAAGAGGGCGCTGGATTCCCTGGAGCTGGAGTCACAGGTGTTGTGAGCTGCCGTGTGTGCTGGGAACTGAACCTGGGTCTTCTGAAGGAGCAGTAAAGGCTCTTAGATTTTGAGATAAGGTCTAGCTTCATAGCCTAGGCTGGACAGAAACTGGCTTGTTAGCAAAGGTTGATCATAAATTCACAAGTCTCTTGCTTCAGTCTCCTGAGCACTAGGATATAGGCACAGACCAATAATCATCATCATCATCATCATCTTCTTCTTCTTCTTCTTCTTCTTCTTCTTCTTCTTCTTCTTCTTCTTCTTCTTCTTCTTCTTCTTCTTCTTCTT
>NW_026071321.1:0-2832 GCF_014885135.2 Alexandromys fortis
ATTCTTCCAAGAACAATCTCAGCTGGGTTCACATATTTTACTTTCTTTGTCTCTTTTGTGTATTGCTCTTCATGACTTCCTAGGCTCTGTAAACTCAAAGAGTGTTTGAAAATGCAAGTCAGTGAAAATTTACTGAATTCCAAGTGTTAGGGGATGCTGAAACAGCTTCTTGAGCATAGCCTTTGCAATCATCATTCTTCAAAAATGCAGACGTTTATCCCCAAAGGGATTTATGCTAACAACTTTGATGTCAGTGGAAGAATGCTCAGTTCTGCTGCAGGAATGGATAGTCAAAATCACTGCAAAATGAAGACAAATGTACTATGGGCCCCCGATTCCAGATGTGGAGTGTGTCGGGTGTGAGTGCAGAATAATCTCTTTGAATCTCTTCAAGATAAATTCTGAGTGCCAATTTCAGACTTACCCTCACCGCATCCTTAGATGCTCCCATGCCTCCATGTAAAATGGAATTTCACATTAACTGTTTGGTAACTTCCTAATATGCCTGTCTCCTACTGGGCTTTGGTTCAATGATGAACTTTAACTATTTTTATATCACCATTGCTTCCACATAATCCTTTTTCTATACTAAGAAATACTATCAATTGAATGATAATTTTACATGGGTTGTAGAGAAATAAATAATTAAGGAACAACCATTTAGTAATTAATAAGACACTTGCTTAAAAAGCATTATAATTCTATGTTAACTTCTCATTTATTCCTATTTAACATCAATCTAGGTGCAGCTATGTAGAATTTTGGTACAACGAATTCATGTCCTCTATCCTGTGTGACGATAGAGTGTGTGGAAACATCTTGACCATGTTGACATTAGAATACAGAGTTAAGCAGAAGAAACAAACAGTTGCCACACAGACAAAGTTTCAAAGCATGGTATAACACATTACTCTTCAGACATCGAGGAGTCACGTGACTGAAAACATCCTGGTTAACTACCAACTTGCTTCTTATCCACCCAGAAATATAAGGAAAAATAGCCACAAGGTTCGGCATTCTGCCAAATGCTTATCTCTTATACACATTCTCATTAAAGGACTGACCTTAACAGAGCCAACTTCCTGCAGCTCCTTTGGCAAACAGTACTTTAATCTGGTAACAGTTATTGTACATATGTCCGGGATCTCCTAAACGTGTTACATGCTTGAAGCATTTGTGTCTATGAAAGTCATTCTTTGTCTAATACAGACATCTTTTATTCATTTCTACAACAAATTGCAGCTTGTAACAAAATACTCAAGGAAGAGGAAAGCTTGCAGCATCCTTCTATGAACCACATACATGTATAAGGATGGCAAGGAACCTATGGCAGTGGATAAGCTTACAGAAAGTCAAAAACCAGTTTGTGTGGGATGGTATTCTTTCATTACCCTTTCTAAGTTATCAGTGAAATTCCTTTAAAGGGGCTAGAGAGCAGGCTCAGCAGTTAAGACCAGAGTTCAGTCCCCAGCAAACACATTTGGTGGCACACAACAGCCTTTAACTCCATCTGAAGGAAACCTGACATCCTCTTCTGGTTTTCATAGGCACCCACACATACATGACTTATATACATGTGGTTATACCTATATACATACAAATATTTAAATTTTTCCCTTTACAAATCTTCATTCTGAAGTTATGGTCTTATGTTGAAGAAGTCATTTTTAAGGGTTTTTGTTTTGGCTACAAATTTCTATAAAAGGTTTGAAAGCCTTTTATAACTTTATAAAATATTTAATCTAGTATATGATCTCATCAATTACAGACACATACATATATAACCCATAGTTCTATAGCTATACACAGTTTGGAAATCAATGTCCTGCACCAATGAAAGAGCCCTTTGTCACATGGACACCTTTGCTCTCAAGTCCTCACCACGCTCAGTATCAGTCTGACACTGGGAAGTAAGCAGTTCAGTGAAAAAAATGAGAAGCCGATTAAACAGTGTGAACTAGATTCCATTCCTGTCTGAGATACAAATGCTGTCACTAGGTGTGACCCACTTGCAGTGCCTTTCTGGGCTAGAGGAGCTTCCCTAACAGGTCAGCATATGCCAACAAATGCCTCCTGTGCTAAATATCACAAGGTTGCACAGCAAATTGGATTATATTTATAAATGCTTTTTAGGAATAAAGATAAAACGTTAACAATGTCAGTGTGACACTGATAAAATTCTATCTTTTTCATTACTGATAATGCAGCTCAAATCCTCAAAAGAGGTCTGTACTACAGGAAGGATGGATGTGTCATGATGCTGGATTTCACAACCTATATAGTAGATACACTTTTTTGGTTGTTTTTGCTTTTTATTGTTATTGTTTTGAGACAAACTTTCACTCTGCAGCCCAGACTGGTGTCAAACTCATGGTGGTCTTCCTGCCTCAGCCTCTCTTGTCTCATGTCATCACACCCAGCTTGATTATTATTGTATATATGTAGAACTCAGTCAATTACTCAGTGGCAGACTGCTTTCCTAACATGCACAAAGCTGAGTTCTACCTGTGTGCAAACACACACACACACACACACACACACACACACACAGAGTGTATATTACTGTGACTATGTTATAGTTCATAAATTTAAAACTTATAAATGTGTATATGGTATTCACTCTAAATAATTCATAAATTTAAGAAGAATGTGAGGAATGAATTAATTTAGAACTTTGATTATAATGGCAGTATTTAACTACTATGACTCTAGTCACTTGAGAGGCTGAGGGACAAAGATCACAAGTGCAAGGCCAGTATGGACTATATGCTGTATAGTAAGATTTTGTTCCTAAATAAAAGACAAAAAATAGAAAGTGCTGAAAATGTAGCT
>NW_026071322.1:0-2230 GCF_014885135.2 Alexandromys fortis
ACCCTCAAAGTAACTCTGTCTCTAACACTAACCCTAATCTAACCCTAACCCTAACCCCTAACCCTAACACTAACCCTAAACCCTAACCCTAACTCTAACCCTAACCCTAAACTTTAACCCTAACACCAACACTAACACTCACCCTCACCCTCACCGTAACTCTAACCTAATCCTTTCCCTAACCCTAACCTTAAACCTAACCCTACCCTAAACCTAACCATAACCCTAACCCTAAACCTAACCCTAAATCTAACCCTAAACCTAACCCTATAACTCACAATCATTCTCAACCTCACCCTCACCCACACTGTAACACTAACCGTAACCTAACTCTAATCCTAACCCTAACCCTAAACCCTAACCCTAAACCTAACCCTAAACCGTATCCCTAACCCTAACCCTCACCCTCACCCTCATTCTCACCCTAAACCTCACCCTCACCCTCATATTAAATCTAACCCTAACACTAACACTAACTCTAACACTAAACTCTAACGCTAACCCTAACCCTAACCCTAAACACTAAACCTAACCCTAACCATCACTCTCATCCTCACCCTAAACCTCACCCTCACGCTCACAGTAACTCCAACTCTAACAGTATCCCTAACCCTAACCCTAACCCCTAACACTAACCTTAACACTAAACTTAAACACTAACCCTAACCCTAACCCTAACCCTAAACCTAACCCTATCCCTAAACCCAAACCCTAACCCAAACAGTAACACTAACCCCAAACCCTAACCGTAATACTCACACTCATTCTTACCCTCACCCTCACACGCACCCTCACCCTAACCCTAACCATAACCCTAACCCTAACCCTAATTCTAACCCTATCCCTAACCCTAACCCTAAACCCTAACACTAAACCTCAACCTCAACCTCATTCTCACCATAAACTTCTCCCTCACCCTCACAGTAACTCTAAATCTAACACTAATCCTAACTCTAACCCTAACCCTAACCCCTAACACTAACCCAAACACAAACACTAAACCCTAACCCTAACATTAAAACTAACACTAAACCTAACACTAACCCTCAAACTCATTCTCACACTCACCCTCACCCACACCGTACAAATAACACTAACCCTAACCCTAAACCTAACCCTAACCCTAACCCTATCCCTAACCCTAAATCTAACCCTTAACCCTAACCCTAAACCCTAACCTTAACCCTAAACACTAACCCTAACACTCACCCTCACACTCATTCTCACACTAAACTTCACCCTCACAGTAACTCTAACTGTAAACCTAACACTAACCCTAAACCTAACCATAACCCTAACCCTAAACCTAACCCTTACACTAACACCAAACCCTAGCTCTAACCCTAATCCTAACCATAAAACAAACAGTAAACCTAACACTAACCCTCACGCTCATTCTCACCCTCACCCTCACTCTCACCGTATCCCTAACCCTAACAATAACCCTAACCCTAACCCTAAGCCTAACCCTAAATCTAATCCTAAATCTAACCCTATACCTCACAATCATTCTCACCCTCACCATCACCCACACCATAACACTAACCCTAATCTAACCCTAACCCTAACCCTAACCCTAAAATTCAACCCTAACCCTAAAATTCAACCCTAACCCTAACCCTAAACACTAACCCTAAACCTAACATTCACCCTCACCCTCATTCTCACCCTAAACCTCACCCTCATTCTAACAGTAACTCTAACTGTAAACCTAACACTAACCCTAAGCCTAGCCCTAAACCTAACCCTAACACTAACCCCAAACCCTAACTCTAACCGTAACCATAACCCTAAACCTCACCATCACCCTCATAGTCACCATAAACCTCACCCTCACCCTCACAGTAACTCTAACTCTAACACTAACTGTAACACTTACCCTAACCCCTAACCCTAATCCTAACACCAACCCTAAACCATAACCCTAACCATAACCCTAAAACTAAGACTAAACCTAACACTAACCCTCACACTCATTCTCACCCTCACCCTCACCCACACCGTACAACTAACCCTAACTCTAACCCTAACCCTAACCCTAAACATAACCCTATCACTAACCCTAACCCTAACCCTTAACCATAACCCTAAACCCTAAACTTAACCCTAAACACTAACCCTAACCCTAACACTCACCTCACACTCATTCTCACCCTAAACTTCACCCTCACAGTAACTCTAAATGTAAACCTAACACTAACCCTAAACCTAACCCTAACCCTAACCCTAA
>NW_026071323.1:0-2827 GCF_014885135.2 Alexandromys fortis
TTAAGCCTTTGCTTTAGAACAAGTTGTTTAAGTAAGCTTGGTCAGACTGACTTAAGCAATGGAGCGTCATTGCATTGACAGTGTTTTTGTCTTTAAGATTGTTATGGTTACATTTTCTAAACTATTTATAAACAGTAATGAATTCATTATTATAAATCAAATGAATAAAAATTTTAATCATGTGAGACACTAATATACACGCAGAAATACTGACATTGAGAGCCCACTTTCAAAAGCAAATAAATTTTTAAAATCTTATTTTCACCACATAGGTAGACAGAAAATACACCCCAAAACTTGAAAAATGGATCCTGATATGGTGAAAAGTTTTCTTTTATAGGCAATATATTGGTGTGATATATTTGTATTTAAACAACCCACATGTGAGGAAAGAGAACACTCCTCCATTTCTGGTGGGAGTATAAACTTGTACAGCCACTTTGGAAATCAATGTTGAGGTTCTTCAGAAAGTTGAAAATAAATCTGCCTTTAGAACCAGCTATACCAGTCTTGAACATATACTCAAAAGACATGCTATCATAATACAAGGGCACTTGCTCAACCATGATCATTGTGACTTTATTCCATTCATTATTTATTTGTTTGTTTACTCATTCAATCAATCAATCATTCAATCAATCAATCAATCATTCATTCATTCATTCTTAGTAGTAAAAGGAGCGCGGGCCCCTTATTCCGTCCTGCCTGGCTAGCTTACACCCAAAATAATTACACAGAAACTGTATTCATTTAAATACTGCCTGGCCCATTAGCTCTATCCTCTTCTTGGCTAACTCTCATATCTTGATTAACCCATTTCTATTAATCTGTGTTCACCATGAGGTCGTGGCTTACCAGCATGAGTCTAACCAACGTCCGTCTTGGGCAGGAGAAGCATGGTGTCTGCCACACTTCCCTTCTTCCCAGCATTCTGTTCTGTCTACTCTGCCCACCTAAGGGCTGCCCTATCAAAAGACCAAGGCAGCTTCTTTATTCAACCAATGAAATCAACACAAATACAGAAGGACCTCCTACACCAATTCTTCTCTTATGTATTACATCCTGATTGCAGTTTACCCTTTCTCTACTCCTCCTAGTCCCTCCCCAGCAGCTTTTCTGTCCCCCAAATACAATACTCCTCTGTTTTCCTTCAGAAAAGAGAAGGTCTCCCAGGAATATCAACAAAACACAGCAAAAACAAGTTGTAATAAGACTAGGCACATTCCCTCATATCAAGGCTGGATGAGGCAACTCAGTAGGAGGAAAAGAGTACCAAGGGCAGTCAGAAGAGTTCAGACAAACCCTGCTTCCACTGTTATGGTTCCTATGAGAATACTAAGCTACACCGCTGTAATATATATGCAGAGGACTTAGGTCAGATCCATACAGGTTCTCTGATTGTTGTTTCAGTCTCTGTAAATCTCTACGAGTCTCGGTGAGTTGATTCTGTGAGCAGTGTTCTCCTTGGGTCTTAAACCTCTCTAGTTTTTACCATCTTTCCTCTCCTCTTCCACAGGATTCTTTGAACTCCACCCAATGTTTGGTTGTGGATCTCTGTATTATCTTCACCTGCTCCTATTAGTTGTTGGAAGAAGCCTCTCTGATGAGAATTATGCCTGGCACCATGCTATTAGTATGACAAAGTATCATTAGGAATCATTTAATTGAATTTTGTTGTTTTTTTTTTTTTTACCAGTAATGTTTTGATGTATCCTAGATCCCTTGGATATCCAACTTCTGGTTCCTGGTCATCCAAACAGTATCAGATATGTGCTTCCTCTCTTGGCATGGGTCTCAAGTTGGATCAGTTGTTGGTTGGCCACTCGCACAAGTTGTTTCACCTTTACTTCAGCACATCTAGCAGGCAGGACAAATTGTAGGTAGAAGGTTTTGTGGCTGGGTTGGTGTCCCAGTCCCTCCACTGGAAGCCTTGCATTGTCACAGGTGATGGCTGATTCTGGATTCTATCCCTCATCAGTAGGAATCTTTACTAGGGTCACTCTCATAGAATCCAGGGAGTGTTCATTACACTAGTTTTCTACCTCATGCCCCAAATGGCCCCAGTTCCAGTAGTCTCTCCTGGTACTCTCTCCCTCTGTCCTTCCTCCCCACCTGATTCCTCCTGTTCTCATCCCCACCTATTTACAGTCCACCCACTAAATTTATTCTATTTCCCCTTCCCAGGGAGATCCACGTGTCCCTCCTTGAGCCCCACTTATTACTTAACCTCTCTCGTCTGGTGATTGTAGCATGATTATCCTACACTTCACAGCTAATATCCACTTATAAGTGAGTACATATCGTGTTTGTCTTCCTGTGTCTGGGGTACCTCACTCAGGGCTTTTTTTGTAGGTTCATCCATTTACCTGCAAATTTTATGATGTCATGTTTTTTGTAGTAGCTGTGCAATTGTGTAAATGTATGACATTTTCTTTATCCATTCATTGGCTGAGGGGCTTCTAGGCTATTTGCAACTTCTGACTATTTATACATGTAAATATATATGTATATTTATAAATCAGTAAATATGTTTATTTACTGATTCATAAATAAAGATTCTAAGAACATAGTTGAACAAGTATCCTTGCAGCAGGATGAAGCTTCCTCTGGGTATATGCCCAACCAGGAGTAGTATAGCTAGGTCTTGAGCTATGTTGATCCCCCATTTTCTGAGAACTGCCAAATTGATTTCCAAGGTGACTGTACAAAGTGCACTCCTACTTGCAATGGAGGTATGTTCTCTTTGTTCCACATCCTTGTCAACAGGAGCTGTCACTTGTTCTTTTGATATTTGCCATTATTAATTTTTAATTTTTTATTAAAATAT
>NW_026071324.1:0-2770 GCF_014885135.2 Alexandromys fortis
GCACACATAAAGTCAGACCTTTGTAGGGTGATGAAGTCATGAAGGTAAAAAGCCCTCATGAATGGGATCAGTGCTCTAAAAAAAAAAAAAAAAAAAGCCCCAGGAAGCTCACTACCCTCTTCCACAGTGAGAAGGTACATGGATGTTCTGGTAGGAAGCAAGAAGCAGACTCTCCCACATACCAAAACAACTAGTGCCTCGATCTTGGACTTCTCAGCCTCCAGGGCAATGATAAAATCCCAATGAAGATTAAACTTGGACACATGAATGAACCACTGGGGGACACATTCAACTCGTATCCAAACTGTACCACAAATAATAGGAATGTCCCCAGCAGACATGGCTCAGACCCTTCCATGTAAGGAAAATGAGGTTAACCAAACTCAAACAAACAAGAAGGAAAAAAGTTGCACTGTCTTTATTGTCATAAAATTGCATAGTACATTGATTGTGCACGCTTTTAAACAGAGCACGACAGCCCCCTCGAAACCACCTTCTTGCATGGGGCTTTTCAGGCTGGTTTACTATGAAGAGGAAGCAGGGACCAAAGTGCTGCCTGGGCTTAAAAAAGGAACCATGATCTCTGATTAAGCAGAAGTCAGAGAGCTGAGGGTTTTGAGCCCACCCAAGAATACTGAAATATTGAAAGAAGTGAAGACTTTAATTGAGCTCAAAGGAGGCATAGGAGGAGAGTAGAGGGGACTCACTGGTTTCAGGGGACAGGAATCAGGAGCAGCTTATGGAGGGAAGGAAAGGAAAAGGAAGCCAAAGGGCTCATGCCTTGTGCCCGGAACTGAGATGAACGACACTCGCCAGGAGTGAGCCCAGAGACAGCATGCTGGGTGTCCCAGCTGCACGGCCTGGGCATTTCCATGGCTACAGAAATCCACATACTAGAAAAATAACTTAAAAGCTATACAATCATCATTATAAATATTTCATCTTTCAAAACTAGCTAATGTTGGTTAAAAAAAAGGTTCACAGTTGCTCCGAAGAGAGCGGTATCTCTATTGCACAGTAGTGGAAAGTCGGCTCTGGTCCCCGTGTGTAAACAATTCCTTCTCCTCAGTGACTTCAGGACACACAGAAACAGCATTTGCTGTAAGCAAAGCACTTGGGTACAAGGCACGTCAAAGCTGTCGAGCTCTACTGGGAGCACGAGGGACCCACGGAAGGCCCACTTCTTTGCCCATGTGGCACCTCGGCAGTTGGTTCAGGTCTTGAATCAGACTGCAGGTGACGATGGTCTTGTCGTGGAAGTCCTGTTCTCATTCCACGGTGACAGACTTGGCTAGGTTCCTGGGGAAGTCAACCTAAAAAGAAAGATGGAAAGGCAAAGGATGAAGCTCAGTGGATAGAGTCCTTGTTTAGGATGCACAAAGATACGGATTTCATCCCCGGCACCTCATAAAACAGACATGGGGGTACGCAGACTTGGAAGGCAGGAGATTTAGAAGTTCAAAGCCAGCCCCTATCACATAGCAGTTTGTTCAGTATCTCACGGGTGCCAGAACATGCTGTTTCTTCCCAGTCACCTCTAACCGCAAGCCTGAACACCGCCATATTTTGAAAGTGGATTCCTTATTGCAAGAAGCTTCTTTTAACTGTAGAGCATTTACTCCACTTAGTAAACATAGGTCATGACTTGACCTGTGTCCTGTTGTGTTACTCAGATCTTTTACAGCAGCTTGGTGGGTGCTGTGAAAATATCACTTTTCAGTCACAGGTATGGATGGTGGTGCTCTCTTGTGATCCCAGCACACAGGAGGCTGAGGGAGACAATCCAAGGCCAGCTTGGCCTACACAGCAGAGCCTATTGAAATGCAAGCAGGGCTGGAGATAGCCCAATGGGAAACACACTGGTCTCCCAGCACCTACGACAGATGGCTCACAACTGCCTGTATCTCCAGCTACAAGAGATCTGGGGGCACCCTGCCATCAAGTTTATGTACAGGAAACCACACAAACACAGACACACAGACACACACACTTAAAAACAAAACTTCAGTAAAAAGCAAATAAAATGAACAAACAAAAAAATTAATTTTTAGGATTATGGGTATAACTCGGAGATAGAGTGCACAGTCCGTGTAAGACTGTGATTGGCCAGGCGATGGCGGCACACGCCTTTAATCCCAGCACTCAGGAGGCAGAGGCTGGTGGATCTCAGTGAGTTCACAGCCAGCATGGTCTACAAAGCAAGTTCCAGGACAACTAGGACTGCTACACTGAGAAACCCTGTCTCAAACAAACAAGGACTTGGTTTGACCACCAGCACTGGAAAACTTAATTAATGAAAAAAATTCACATTTTTGAAAGGATACACATGAATTTCTCAAGACCTGTTACTTTATAGAGACTGAGACGGAAATATTGATTGAGGATGGGCAAGAAAGTGAGCTTCCACTTGCTCTGCAAAAAGATATTTTATAAAAATGTATAGCTCAATAAAAACAATGAAAAAAGAGAAAAAGGGTATTTTATTTATATGACAAGAAAAGAGGAAAAATATACAACAAAAAGTTACCAAGTGTCAATTAGATGATATACATTTAGGTGTCTGAGATACTGTTCTTTGTACTGCTACAGTTTCTAAGTCTCTCAAAACTGTAGCTGGGCGATGGTGGCGCACATCTTTAAACCCAGCACTTGAGAGGCAGAGACAGGAGGATTTCTGAATTTTTAGACAGGCCAGCCTAGTCTATATAGCAAGTTCCAGGATAGCCAGAGCCACACAGAGAAACCCTGTCTCAAAAAAAAAAAAAAAAAA
>NW_026071325.1:0-2767 GCF_014885135.2 Alexandromys fortis
AAAAACCAAAAAAAAAAAAAAAAAAAAAAAAACCCCAAAAAACAACAACAACAACAAAAAAACCAAAAAAACCTCAATCTAGTATCATCTCTCAAATTTATACTGTAAGGTAAGACATTCATATAAAATTTATATAAGTGAAATTTAATAAATGGATACAGTTTGCTTCACAGAATTTTTGTTATTGCTGTTTGTTTTTGTTTTTTAGCTCAGTGATTATAGCTTTGTACTGTTTGCATCTAGTGTATTCTTTTTAGTCCTTATTAAGATTCACACTCAAGCTGGCCAGTGGTGGTGCTACCTTTAATCCCAGCACAGAGGCAGGTGGATCTCTGTGAGTTCAAGGCCAGCCTGGTCTACAAGAGCTAGTTCCAGGACAAGCCGAAAGCTACAGAGAAACCCTGTCTTGAAAAAAACCAAAAAAGAAAAAAAGAAAAAAGAAAAAAAGGATTCACACTCAAAAGCTGGTTCTCTCCAAACCTAGTGGCACGTGCCACTGATAATGGGGGATGATACGGTAGGTTTCCTGAAGCCAATACAAAGAGCAATAGAATTGAAGAAGGTAGATTGTTACCGGACTGGATGCCAAGGGGTAGGACCAAGGAAAAGAGTCAGAATTAAAGTTTAAGAACTAATTAGTTATTTTTACACTTTCAAACACTTTCTGCACATTTACTTAATCACTGCTATTGTTAGCACTCTGAAATGTGTGGAGTATTAAGATAAATATTTTCACCAAACCTTTCAAGAAGTCAGTTTCAGGGTAGAAGCTTTTCAGAGAAAAGACTGATCAGGAGTTAAGATATACAAAGAAATCTCTATCCCACAGTTTATTTGTATATGTATTATAATCAGTTTATTTTTTATAAATTCTTCATACAAGCATTTTGAGGTTGAAGTTAAAACTTCAACTGGTTATAAACATTTAAAAATAGAAGGAAATGTGCAGGAAGTATGAAATACTGCCTCGTAAATTTGTTTCAGCTACACACAGAGACACAGAGACACAGACACAGGTGCGCACAACACACACAGACACACATGCACATTAAGGATTCTCAATTTTCTGTGCCATGAGTCAAGGTGAAATCCCTTCATAGCACAATTTACTAAAACACTTTTCTCTAGTAAGTTGACCATGGCTCATACTGAAGTTATTTGGAAATCACAAACTGAACTTGATGAATTTAGAGAGGAGGGAGAGGAAGTGACCAGCAGTGCACACACAAAGTTGGATAGGGTGGGAGAGGAAGGGAGGAGGGAAGGAGGGAAGGAGGGAAGGAGGGAGGGAGGGAGAGATATATTTGATAGATGGGAGAGAGGGTTAATATGACTAAAATACATTGCATGAAATTTGTGATAAATTCATAAAAACACTATTTTTAATCCACTCGTCAATGTTTTATTTTTTAAAGATTTTTATTTATTCTGTGTGCAGTATTCTGCCTGCAGGCCAGAAGAGGGTAGCAGCTTTCATTATAGATGGTGGGAGCCATCATGTGGCTGCCAGGAATTGAACTCAGGACCTTTAGAGGAGCAAGCAATGCTCTTCACCACTGAGCCATCTCTCCAGCCCCTTCAATGGGTTTTAAACAACACATTGTTAATAATAAGTATGCCAAGGAAAATGAAACTCTATTTTCTTTTACATGAGGACACGGAAAGTAACTGCACAAACACAAAAGCTGTAGTCAGCTTCAGGAATTTGTGCAGACAACATTTACAACAATTTAAGAATGCCATCTTGTATTCCGTCCTTTCTGCTGGACTTTATAACTTCTCACCCCCTGCTTTCCTAACGCACCAGGTGTACTTACATCAGGAATGAAGCCAATCTCGTTAAGATGATTACTCAGCTCTGGATCGTGGAACGCAATCATCTGAGAGAACACGGTCAGGTACTCTGAAAAGACAACAATGCTGAAGACCAGCGCCATCTTCACCAACTACCTCAAAAACTAAAGTGAGCGAGGCATAGCTCTTGCTGACTGAGAAGCTAACTGCTCTACAAAGCAAGGGTACTTTAACAAATAGTTTCCATTCTGTTGCTACTTCAATTGCAATGGTAAATATCAAACAAACACAAACTATGCCACAGTTTACTTTCAGAGCTTTCTGTTATTTCTCGAGTCACAAATTAAACACAGGATGATTGACGCTTTCCAACTAAACAATACAAATACATTTTATCTGGCGACAGCAAATCTGTTTCTCTTTGACTGAAAGTCCTAAAGGTGGGAAAGACCCACAACTAAGGAACAGTGAAAGACAAGCAGGCACAGGAGAGTGACTGTGCCCCCAGATTGATTTCTATATCAAATTTCAGCATCTTTTCTACTTGTAAGGTTCTTCCTACCTATGAGTCTATGTTTAGCATATGTAGAAACATCAACTTCATTAACTATAACTAATGGAAAGTAGGTAAACAGTAGGCTGCCACTCACCGCGCCCCCGTGTCTGCGCTCTGTGCGCTAGAACCCAGTTCGCGAGCTTCGGGCAAGGGGCTGGAGGTTGTGAATACAGACTGACGCAGAGACCAAGACAGACCTTTTAACACCGATAGCAAAGCCCCAAGAATGCCCCCTTTATTATGTTCAGGGGCAGATTATATAGAGATAGCCACGCCCCAGCTAAACCCACCAGAAACCACTCTCCTGCCATCAGGAACTCCTGAAGGTCTCGTGCTCAGGGCAGCTGTAGGCACTCAGATCAGGGGAAAACAAGTTGTTTACAAGAAATTCAGGATCTGGGGTCTCACTGCTCCCAA
>NW_026071326.1:0-2824 GCF_014885135.2 Alexandromys fortis
ACCCACCTCCATCCAGGTCTAGTAAGGTGAGCATCCAAACTGCCTAGGCTCCCACAAAGCCAATAGGTGCAGTAGAATCAAAAACCCATTGCCATTGTTCTTGAGGTCTCAGTTTTTATGTGCCAAAAACCACCAAAGAAAGTGTTCAAATTGTTCATTTTATTATTCTTTTAATTTGTAACTATGACACAAATAAAAATTTGGACATTGTCATAGAGCACTTGGATAAACAGATATTCAAACATGAACAGATTCAAACATTAGCACAACAAATATTAAAGTCTGCAGCTCCCCTCTAGGCTTCTCACTGTACTTCCCTACTCTCTAGAGTTATGTTCAGTTTTGTATTTTTCAACTTGACTGTGGCTTACCAGCATGCATCTGTGTATTTTTCAACTTTCTACCATCTTGGTCTACAACAGGACTTATCTTCTGCCACAGGTATGGGCTAGTCATCATTGCAGATTAAAAAAAGTTGAAAAATACACAATATGTAAGAATTGTCTATGTAGTTGTTTCACTTCCTAACATGTATTTGCAAAGTCATGTAAGGAAAATAATGTTTACATCTTACAAAATCTGTTAAATGTAATAAAAATTGTAAATTGTTCATAAGTGTGTTTGAATGTACGTGTGTGCACATGTTTGTGTGTTCTATTGCACACTCAAAGATGCACATGTGTAGCTTGAAATCTGTTACTATGGCAGCACTTACATCATAGGCATTGGCAAGTGCTATAAACCAAGTCTTCTTACTCTGGAAATCCAGTTATTAAGCACTTATTGAACATACTATATTAAAAGCTAATCATATTATGATATGACACACACAAATGCTTCTTTCTATCTGTCTGTCTGTCTGTCTGTCTCTATCTATCTGTCTATCTATCTATCTATCTATCTATCTATCTATCTATCATCTGTCTATATCTCTATCTCTGTATGTGTGTGAGTAAAGTTCAAATAAATATTTTTATATTTAAATTATAGGTCTATTTGATATTGATATATTCTATACTTTTTAATTTGAGCAGTTATGTGACTTACTTATATTGTTTCAAGAAAAGTGTTTAATGATTCTGTTATCATTTGACATATACGCACGTTATAACTAGTATTGAAGTTTATGCTATACTAAAGTCCAAGAATGTGGTTAAAATCAGAAAAATAATTTGTCCTGATTTCACACTGAAGAAGAGGAAGGTCATATGCCTTTAAAATCTCTAATAGGAGATTTAATAAATTAATGGTACTCTCTGATTTCCACTCTAATAGCTGAAACCTGGAGAATTGATTTGCATTAACCATAGAAAAGATTCTATGAAGAGGTAAAAAGTAGACATACTCTTTAGTGCTTCTTTGAAACCTCTGTGTACTATTTGTCGAATTTGACAGGAAGTAAGGTGAGTGTGAACAATTAAACAAGGTTTATAATGTCACAGAAACACATAATGGTAACACAATAAGTGTGATAGAGAATGGTTCAGTCTACTGGTTAAGTTCTATGTAAAATTCACTGAGTGACCCACCACCCTCATGTCTACTTGATTGAATTGTCACATCAGAGAATTGGTCAACAGAGGACAATATTTTGATAACCTAAATGAAATAAATTTATTTATTTTTAAAAAATATTAGTGAGTAGCATAGCAACTATGAATGCTAAAGATAGCAGTAAAAGGTAAAGCATAATTGGGCTCTCTTCACTCTATCAACTCTGGACAAAACATTTGGGATAAGGAATTATAAGCACGGTACTTGTGAATGAAGCAGCCAATTGATCAATAGTTGTGTGTATGGTATTACAATCAATCACACTGTCCTCTGTGCATGGTAAAGGGTTACTCTACTACCAAAATTCATTGCTACTCATTGATCATATAATTTTTGTATTTACTCATTTTCGTGTTGTGTTTGTATTTGCTCAGTTTTCATGATACTAGTTATAAATATGACTCATTTTTAATACACTTAAATATATATATGTTATTTATACATATGAATAGACATATTACATAAGTACATTAAATATAAACAAATGATATATCTAGAAGCAAACACAGGAAGAAAATTCCTTGTTTAGAAGTAAAGAAAAGTCTTACTCTGGATTGTTGTCGATGCTTTCTACAGAAGAAGGAGAGTCAAAGATGAAAAGCTTGCATTTCCCTCCCTCTGGGTTTCCCTTGAGACACAGAAAAAGGAGGCAATTGAAACAGAACATTTATACTCTACAAGAAGAGGAATTAAAAAGCCATATTTTGTTATCTGTAAAATTTAAAAGACACCAGGGTATAAGTGAAAACAAAAAAGTATCAAAAAATTATATTAGAGAAAAATTATATTATAGAAGACTTCAAGCTATAATGCTTATTATCATTTTTCCATTATTTTTAAGTGTGCACGTGTGTGCATGTGTGTGTTTGCTTTAATTTCAACATAGGTCAAAACAGAGAGACTAATATCATAAAACATCATGAATATAAGCACAAAAACATGTATATACTATATTTTCTTCCTTCATGTCACATATTGTTCCTCAGTGACATTCTATGTATAGGCTTCTCAACTTGTTATTATAGAGGTAACTCCTAAAAACATGGCTGAATTAAAAAAATCTATTGCTCTTTGGAGACGATCTTTGTTTTTATATGAATTGGTATGTCTTATGATTCCAAAGGACCTTCTGCTGAGAGCCTACTCTGGTCCACCATTATTAATTGCTCTGGGACAATGGTTTTACCCTGTAAACATTTGTTTCTTGCACTTGTTTAATAAAATGCTGATTGGCCGGTAGCCAAGTATAGGTGGGGTGACCATGCAGGAA
>NW_026071327.1:0-2814 GCF_014885135.2 Alexandromys fortis
TAGCTCTCCTTTACATAGGTGATAAATGGACTAAGAAAAATATCAGAGAAACATCACCCTTCACAATAGCCAAAAATAGCAAAAAAATATGTCAGAGTAAATCTAACCAAACAAGTGGAGGCTTGTATGACAAGAACTTTAAATCTTTGAAGAAGGAAATTGAAAAAGACACCAGAAAATGAAAAGATCTCATGTGAACCAAGGTTTTTAAAATGTTTGTGTACTATTTTATATATTACAATTTTCTCTATAATTATCATTATTATTTCCAAAGAAGTCAAAAATAAAGAGTTGTTTTCAATATACAAAAAAAAGATTCTAGACTTGAGAGTTTTTTTGACTTTCAGATTTCTGTTCAATAGTACAAAAAACTCAAACCTATATGACCTGCAGTGTATTGGATAGTTTTACAAATAATTCAGAAATCAAACTGTATCCTAATGGCATTATTGTACTGCCTATAAAGGTCTAGCTCTCAAACGATTTTCAAATCAGAATTAATACCTAACTCCTTCATTAGTCAGTAAGTTATGAAAAATCAATGGTCTATTTTGCTCTTGCCCGAGGATGATTGTTCATCTTTAAAAAAACTACATTTTACAAATATGCTAAAAACTCACTTTAAGAGGCTCCAATGATAAAATGCAAAGACCACAAGCAATTATTTTTGGAAAATCATTTATAATTTTGATTTCTCTTGTGGAAACAAAAATGGTAGATTTTAATCATGTCTTTAAAATTTTTAATTGATACAAAAAAATTTTAAAATTATATATTAATGAGGGTCTAGATAATATTCAGTACATATACACATGATGTGTAATTTGGTTGAAAATGTTTATCACTTGAAATATTTACCAATTACGTATGATGAAAACATTAAAAAACACTTTTCTCGTAGCTTTTTCAAATGCCCAGAATATAGCATTACCTATAGTCATCATACTATGCCGTAGCTCTGGTTCCTAACTGTAACTGTGTCCCCCTTGGCCAAACTTTTACCCATTCCTTTCCCTTCTGTTTTAAAAATATCATATTATGATAAATTCTTCAAGAATTCCATACACACATACTACATATTTTGAAGGTATCCCCTCCTACCCATCCTCTGACTCCTCTTAGCGTCACCACCCCGGGCCACCAGCTTTGATCCTTTTATTTCTGCTCCACCACGTTCAATTTGTGCTGCCCGTCTACTACGTCTCCACTAAGTTGTTCCTGCCAAACATTTTGCAGCAGCAACAGAAAGTAATAACAGAAAATTATTACCACGATGTGGGTTATTGCTGTGACAATCTAATCATGTGATTTGGGGGGCTTGTAGAATTCAGAAGAATTCGGAGATGTCCTCTAGAGAGGCCCTAGAATGTTGTGCCCAGGCCCAATGGTCATTCTATGGGAAAGGAGAAAACCAGAAGGCAACTAGAAATGTGAACAGCCAAAACTGTGCTCTAAGGCCACAGGTGGAAACAAGGTCTCAATCAGAAACTGGACAAGAGCATCCCTGACATATCCCAGCAAAGAACGCACTTATATTCTGCGTGTGTCATGAAATTTTGAAGGGAGATGAACTCAAAGATGATAGTCTAATTCATTTGGCAGAGGAAATTTCAAGAGATCATATCATCCAGGTGGTTGTATAATTATTGCTGGTCAAGTTTAGCCAGATTTATAGTGAAAATAACGGCTGGGGTAAGGTTTTGAAAAATGACAACCATGCTATTTGTCCGAGACGGGAGTGGAAAGTTGCAGAAGAAGCAAGATCAGAAAAAGCTAGGGCCGCTGTTAAAGAGATTTGCGCCGATGAACTTTGTACTTGAGACCAGCAGAAAGGTGTCCCGAGGGGGAGACCCACCCATTGAAGTCTCCGGGGAATACAAATGAAAGGAAAGCACTTTCACTGAAAGGGAATCACTCTTTAAAAGAACAAAGAGACAGCACTTAAAAAGAGACCATTTCCAGGGTACCCTGCGGGAAAAGGCCAGGAAGGGAAGAGACTTTCTCAGTACAATCTTCTGAGCGCTCAGGCTGCTAAAGCCATGGTAAAGGGAGACTCAGCTACCTTTCAGGTTTGTAAAGTGGTGTTCTGGAATCTCCCAAGAAAGCTTCAGAGCAAAGCCTGCATGACGAGGCAATGAGCATGGGGGCCTGATACCCTGCAAGGCAACCCACAATCAGTTACGTTTGAAAAGTGCAAAAGGAAGCCTAAGTTGCAGTGGGCGAGTCCAGGAGTGTGGAACTTCTGCTAAGAAAACCTGCATGCTCTGAGTGGAGTTGGCCCAAGAAAACAGACGCGTGTGCTGTTGCAAAGGACAGAGTTGGAGCTGACTGCGCCTGTTGGAGCTCACGTCATAACGCCTCATGCTCCGGATGCTGGACATTGAACTAAATGATTGAACGTTTTCCCTAGAGAGTTAGAGTTTTGGTTTGACCCAATCTTTCCTTGCCGTTCAGCTATTCCTCCCTTTTGGAATGGGAATGTTTGTAGCACTGTACATTAAAAAAAAATGTGACCTTTGTTTTTATTTTTAAATGTGAGAAACAGCTTTTTTTTTTCCTGATCAAAAGTGGCTATCCCACCAAGAACCAATATTTCATAAATCTCCCAGACCTTATTAAACTTTTGTGAAAAGAAATTCAAATTTCAAATCTTTCCCACTTTCTCCCTACACACACACACACACACACACACACACACACACACACACACACACACACCTTTTTTTTTTAATTTACTTTGTACTGAGATTAAAAGCCTGAGACCACTTCAGCTATCTGTGCTAGTTGCTAACCCAGTTTGGGTAGTGGTGTGCC
>NW_026071328.1:0-2824 GCF_014885135.2 Alexandromys fortis
TGAGTTCTTGAATTTTGCATGCAAATGGATGGAAATAGAAAACACTATCCTGAGTGAGGTAAGGCAGACCCAAAAAGAGGAACATGGGATGTACTCACTCATATTTGGTTTCTAGCCATAAATAAAGGACATTGAGCCTATAATTAGTGATCCTAGAGAAGCTAAATAAGAAGGAGAACCAAAAGAAAAACATATAGGCATCTTCCTGAATATTAACCTTCATCAGGTGATGAAAGGAGACAGAGAACCACATTGGAGCACCAGACAGAAATCTCAAGGTCCAAATCAGGAGCAGAAGGAGAGAGAGCACGAGCAAGGAACTCATTCATTGAATCTTGATGAGATTTACACTTCCAAAAGTTGGATAGTTCAGTCATCTTCCTGAAAAAAAAAAGTCACTAATCATTTAAAGTTTTTTAAAAAAATTTTTTCTCATTAATGGGTGCTGCTTTTATATGTGATTAAGTACTGAGCTATGAAACTGTGTGGAAGACAGGGAGATGAACTACAGGAGACAAAGTGTCATAAAGAGAGAGAGAACAGGAGATGGAGGGAAAAGGAAAAGAGAGTGGATTTCTTTTCCATATTCATTTTTTGATACTCCTTAGTATAAAATGATGGTTTTCTCATTAGGAACTGTTTTCCCCCTTTTAACCCCATTTTAATCATCTAGCCTGTACTGAACGTGCCAGGTCGAGCTGTTCAGTGCTTCAGGACACATCTGACTATAAGATCCAACTTCTTGAATTATATCTACCAGTCAGTCTTCTCTCTATCTTGAATTGCACTAGAAGTTTATTAAAATTAACTTTGTCCCACTTGCAGCCTGAATGATTCTAGGAGCTCCTGTTTTGTTGTTGTTTTATTTGTTTTTTTTTTTTCCTTGACAACTCTAAGTTATAGCCATTGTACCCGTTTCTCAACGTCAGATGTGTGGATAAAGCTGGATGTGTGAGAGAAGGAAAGAAGCATTCTTAGCCTCTGTTACTAAAAATAGACTACTGTTCCAAACCTCTCTTTTCTGAACTCAGCCATGCATGTGTATAACAGATCCCCCGTAAATGGAGAGATCTGGGGATTTCTCATCAGGCAGTTACTGTGTCAGACTAGAAATGAACAACCTGTTGTTTATTCATATGGAAAATTATTACATGACGATTGACCTCCTTGGAGCCCATGGACAAAACTGAAATTACCATGGAAAACATGGCCATTATGGAGAAGCATGTTTATATCACTACATGGCCAAAAGAAGTGGGATGACCATGTTGTTATACTTGATAACACATAAAACAATGCCACATCTCATGTGTGTGCCTTGATTGCAGATATGTGAGGTCCTTTAGTCTCTGTAAAATAGATTACAATACTATTTATAGAAGCCACATATGACATGGTAGAAGTGGAACTGAAATGACTGAAACACATTGCCATGAGAAATTGTGCCAAAGATTGCAGTCCATTTGCTGTGAGCTAAGTATGTTTCATATCCCTCGAGGGGACATACTGTGATCAAATATTCTTCTCCGACTCTCATTGTTTGGCATGTGGTAGATCCTTTGGGAGGTAGGGCTAAGTGGATGTTTCTTAGGTCACCGAGGGCATGCATTCTGTCCTTTGTGACCTCTCTTGTGCTTCTCATTCGAGTTGTTGTGATTGGGGAAGCAAGCCTGGTCCTGCCTCTTTCCTTCCCCTCTTTTCCCCCTTCTTACTCTGAACAGCTTCTTCTGTATCTGCCACTGTCCACCCTCTACCATAGGCTCCTAACATTTGCCAAAGCCAGGGGCCAGGAGATCCATCCTTCCAAACTGTGAGTCAAATAAAACTCTACTCTTCAGAGGAAGCTTCCTCCTGAATTCCATTATAGTAACAATAACAAAAGGTAGCTAATGAGCTATCTTCGTGTTATTATACAGTGACAGTGTTGAGTCCCGGGGAACATTTAAATGTTAATCTGATATGAATCATGCATCAAATCCACCATTAGTTAAAGTTTCATAGAATTTTTATATTGCAAGCACTGGGATGTGGAATTCCTTTAAGTTTTCAGTAGTATGTTTTCCAAAGTTAGCTTTTCATTTAAAATATAATCATTTGCTTAATATTTGCATTTGCCAAGTACAACTAAGACATTTAGCCTCTCCACATATAATAAGTCTTTTAATCTATGAGCATACTCAGACCCACAGCCTCAAAGCCTAAAGACACGTGTCAGCATCATCACGGGAGGAAATGGCCATGGGGTTATTTTTTCAGATATTGTTAGCTCTCAGTGTTCAAGGAAGGTTGTGAAAGTTCCTGCTCTTCTTTTCTTTCCTACTCTCTTTCTTCTTGCAACACTACATGCAACTAATTGCTTCGACTTGGGGCTCCTCTTGTTCTCTCTACAAGTGGCTTGAGACAGTCTCAAGTACATTTCATTCCTCTCCTCCTTGTCCCCAGAGGAAAACCTGTACTTTCCTCTCTCCTGTGTTAGTCAGACTTTTTTTTTCACTGTGATAAATGCCCAAGAAAACCTACCGAGGGGAAGAAAGATTTATTTTGGTTCATGGGTTCCGAGGTCTTCACCCGTTGTGACAGGGAAGGTGTGTTGGGGCAAAGCTGCTCACACCACGGCAACCATGAAGCAGACATTCATGCCTGTCCTGGTAGATTTTCTTTTTTTTATTTTTTAATTTATTAAAGATTTCTGTCTCTTCCCCACCTCCGCCTCCCCTTTCCCTCCCTCTCCCCCAATCAAGTCCCCCTCCCTTGTCAGCCCAAAGAGCAATCAGGGTTCTCTGCCCTGTGGGAAGTCCAAGGACCACCCTCCTCCATCCAGGTC
>NW_026071329.1:0-2802 GCF_014885135.2 Alexandromys fortis
AAAGAAAGAAAGAAGAAGAAAGAAAGAAAGAAAGAAAGAAAGAAAGAAAGAAAGAAAGAAAGAAAGAAAGAAAGAAAGAAAGAAAGAAAAGAAAGAGAGAGGGGAACACGTAGTTCTTATCTATGACGAACTTAAACGTCATCTGCTTCCAATGCCCTGGTATCCGTGACCAATTACCAAGTTAAATGAAAATGGTTGCTTTGTATTTGTGTCGCAGAGGAGGGGGCACCTGGAAGGCAAAAATTGTCTTTTTTGAAAACTTAGGTACTGAACTTGTAAGATACTGGCTTCGCTGAGGGATTCCGTCTTCCTAACTCTCCACTTTGCTCGGTGGAAAGAGGAGAGAAGACAGCATCACACTGCCTGGTGCCTACCTAAGTGGAGAATAACCGAATTTCTGCCCATATGACTCAAAGAACTTAGCATGTTTAAAATGTAATTTCTTTCTAAAACCAGTGTTCCTCTTGAATCAATTAGATTTTGCTCACCTGAGCTCATGGACTTTAATGAGATTCTGTGTTCAAATCCTGGCACTTTGTTATAAGTTGCTCTTAAACTGTAATGTGGGAATCATAATTATGCTTACTAATTATGAGTATTAAACGTGCTGTTGTATGTACAGCTGGTTGCAATGGTACCTAAAATGTGGAGTGTTTTCAGTGAATGTTAGCCTTGCAGTTGCTTTACTATTGTTGTTCTAAGAACAATGTCATATCATTTACCAAGAGCCATGTTATTCCTTAAAATTGTTACACAGTTTAGAAGTATCGTGAAAAGGGTGTGTGCTGAAAAACTAATTGCATAAGTACTCAAAACAAGTAAAAACTTAGCTTCATTCCAGTATAAGTTTAATTTTGACAAGAGAGTTTAGACTCTTTCCATAGTTCACGTTGTTAGGTACCAGATTAAGGTCCTAAGGTGAAATCAGTTTCCTGGCCTATCCTGCAACCTTTGCTTCATCTCTGCCCTGGTTCCAAGTGGTTTTATGGGTAGAGGTGGGATCGGTCCAAGAACATTTTTTTTTTTTTGACAAAAGCATTGACCATGAGAAGACCATAATAGTCTCAACAGTCTCTCCTTCTGAAGCCAGACATTTAAAACACCCTGACTGGTGACTTAGAAAACCACATAATATTTAATTTGTTTAATATCTAAATTTCTTAGTGTCACACTACAGTGGGTGTCATTTCCTGTTGATAAAAACATTACATGGTCTTTGGCTGATAGGATCTGTTTCAAACATGTAGTCTTCAAATTTGTGTGTCCATTCAATCAAAAGAAAGACATGCATCTAAGCCTACCAATTCCTATTTTAAAATCCAGGCAGAGGAACTGGAGAGATGGCCGAGAGGTTAAAAGCACCTGTTGCTCTTGCAGAGGATCCAGGTTTAATCCCCAGCACTGCATGGTGGTTTACAACCATGGGTAGTTCTGTTTCCTATGGCTACAGTACCCTCTTCTAACCTCCCCGAGCACCAAGCACACACATGGGGCACATACATACATGCAGGCAAAACTTTGACACATAAAAGAAAACATATAAAACTAACTAAACATGAAATCTAGACAGAGAGACTAGGGCAAGAATTTCATGCAAGATTATTGATACAGTGTTTTGCAATAATCGTCATGTTTTAGAACACAAAGAAAACATAATAAAAAAAAATAAACCCTGGCAATGAGGGGGAAACGGTGGGTGTGATGTGTGCCATTGTCTTTCATCAAAATATCTCTCACAGTTTCCAGGATCAACGTCTTTCTATCAAACTTTTTATGAGTCATTGCAGCAGCTTAGCAAGTTCAGTTCCTAGAGGGCTGAATTTCCGTTCCAATGGGCTGCTTTCATTAATTGGTTTTGGTCTGTGATAGGAATACACTCTCTTCTCTTCTGCAGTTTGTAAACAAACAACAACAAAAACAGAAATAACCCTCTGTATATTACCTTTGTCAGACAAGTGTTAAAATTTAAAAACTGCATATACCTCACCATAAGATAAAACTTCTACATGGGACTTTGACAAAAGTATATTAATAAAGGAAAGAGTATCTTATATTGCAATTCTCTCTCAAAGTGTGTTTACTCATCTCTAATCCTAGTCTCAGAAATACACATTAGCAAAAAGACAATGCAACTCAATATTTTCCAGTTTTCTTATAGAGTATCCAAAGCACACCATACAGTTCCACTTGAGAAGAAGCAAATGCCAATACAAGAGCAGTGTTAGCTCCAAAGTCATGAGCAATGACTTTGCAGATGAAAATCTCACCTTGGGCAAAAGCAGAGAAAAAACTCTGGGGTAACTTGATTGGCATACTCTTGATTGACACGTTCTCACACCAAACACCATGCTCCATCCTGATGACTAGACCTCTAGTCCTGTCATGCTCAGGACACCCACATCACTCTAGTTTTGCTTCTGGCTCTTTCAAGAACACTTTTATTTTGGTATATATTTAAGTAGTCTACTCTGTATGTTTATTTTAAAATAACTAATTCTTCAGATACCAGTAGATACATGATAAAGTTGGAGAAATAATTATCTCAGTGGTAATATATGCAGAATAGCAAACAACTTGAGAGGGTTTGTGTGGTGTATATTGACACTTGCAATAATTTCTTCACTGAAAAAAATTTCATAGGCTATATTCTGATCACAATTTCTCCTCCCTCATCTCTTTCTATATTTTCCACACTCCCCTCCCCATCCAAACTTTACACCCTCTCTCTCTCTCTCTCTCTCTCTCTCTCTCTCTCTCTCTCTCTTTCTCTTTAGAAAATAAACAAGCAATTAAAACAGAATT
>NW_026071330.1:0-663 GCF_014885135.2 Alexandromys fortis
AAAAGAATCCCTGAGTACTGTTCAAGTTTATTTATTTTTGGGACAGAGGGCCTTTTTGTGTAGCTCACTCAGGCCTCAGTGTTAAGACTAAGGCACCACGATGCCCCAACCAACTTCTATACTTTGTTTGTTGGTTTTCTGAGTCAGGGTCTCTCTGTGTAGCTTTGGAGCCTGTCCTGGAACTCACTCTGTAGACCAGGCTGGCCTTGAACTCACAGATATCTGCCTGCCCCTGCCTCCTCGATGTACTTTTTTAGGTTTGTTTTCCTACTATTCAAGTCAGTGTCTATGGTTCTATAAAACTGTGTCCCTGATCTATGTTCACCCACTGAACAGTGGTGAAAGTGGTCCCTGATTCTCATCCTTTTCTTCCCCTACAGGGGCCAATTCTGGTGCAGGAGTCCTTCTGACAATACAGCTGAAAGAGCCTCTTGTCAGAGTCTCCATCGCAGAGACCATTTTCCAGGTGCAGTGAGTTAGGCTCACCAGGCTCCTAAAGTGGCTAAGGAGAAGTTTCTCTGTTACTGGTTTTCTTAGTGCAGGGACTCACTATGTAGCCCTGGTTAGCCTGGAACTCAAAGAGATTGATATGCCTCTGACATCCCAGTGTTAGCCTTAAAGGTATGTACCACTATTCCTTGCTTCTAGCCTTTCTATTTTTTC